>NW_026264851.1:1994959-2009406 GCF_000817695.3 Arachis duranensis
AATAAATTAATTATAATTATTTGACTCAATAAAATATATTAGATACTTAAAAATATCTTATAAATATGTCATATAACATAATATAACACTCTAAAAATCATTAATTAAAATACATAAGACAAAAAATTAATATAAATTAAAATAAAATTATTTATTCTAATCAAATTCTATAATTAACATAATTTATTAATTATTAATAATATAATCAAATAAAATATTATATAATTTGATATTTATTTTAATTAAATAAATAAATAAATAAATAATTAATACATTTAAATTAATTAAATAAAATAAATTAAAAGATACTTTTGTTGATATTTTGCTAAATACATTTTGGTTTGCGGATATTTTTCTGGTTTTGTCACAAGTTTATCTTCTATCTGTGAATACAATCACTCTTAAAATAATTAGAAATCTTCCTCCAAGGAAGAGAACTTGATAATATTATAGAAAATTTTATGTGATTTCATAAATAAAAACCCAAATTCTGCGTTTCTTTTTTTTTTAATTTTTTCTTAACTTGGCGGCGGTTTTAAACCGCCAAAAAGACTAAAAAATAGGACAGTTGTATCGGGGATTACGGCGGTTCGAAACTGCCGATAAATATGTGCACAAACCAGTCTTTAACTGCGGCGGTTGTAACATAGCTGCAAAATTGATTTAAAATTGCAAAAACTTAAATGATTGGTGGCGGTTTTTAAACCGCTGATAAACAAGATGATAATCATAGAATTCAAATTTTGCTGGTTTTTTGAACGCATTCCGCGAAATGCATATTTAGCAGCGCTTATACTGGTGGTTGCTGGTAATTGCCGCTGAACTCACTCCCAGCACTCATAACCAGGACGGTTTCTATAACTGCTGACAAATTATTTTGCGGTGATTTAAAACCGCCGCTAAAAAGAGAAAAAAGCGCCGCTAAGCTCCACTTCTGCTGTAGTGACTAAAGAAATTCATTTTCAACAATATATAATAGATATATTTCAAAAAATAATATATAATAAATAAATTTTACTTCATCACCACGTAAACATTTAGGTTTTCGAGCATTAATTATATAATAGATAATTCTTATACTTATCACATTATGAAGGTAACGAAAGTCCGAAAGGTGTATTACTATATTCATTACCATGAAATTTAGCTTGTTCTTTCTCTGTGTTTAAGTTCTCCCTTGCTTCTTAAAATTCAAGGGTCAATAACTCAATATTATAATAAAATAAGAAATTTCACTCCATGAAAGGGAGTATTACGCCCGTAATTGTCAGAATTCAACTGTTAATATAATTTATATATGTTATATATTTTTTAAGAAAAGATAAATATAGTCTAGGTTACTGTACATGCAAAAGGATTCAAATTTAAATGTAAAGAGAAATTTTTTATTTTGTTAATTATTGACTTACAATTTTAATCAATTTATAACCTTTTTTTTAAACGGTCAAAATATTAGATTGGATTTTTTTAAAATTTGATTTATTGATTTTTTAATTAAATTGGTCGGTTCGATTTGATTTTAACAACTATGGTATATTACCGCAACTAATTTGAATGTTTTAGTTTTAAAATAGTTTAATTTGGCTTTTCAGTTGCTTGGAAAAATAGTGTTTAAATTGTCACAAACTTGCATTGAATCGTTACTTAATAAGTCAGTTAGAGATGATAATGAGTAGGGTAAAGTAGGATTTGGACCCAACTTTCTAACCTTAGCTTACATGCAGTCAATTCACGAGTATTCGATCCTACCCGTAAATTTTCACAAATATACAATATTATTATAAAACCTAACAAACGGACCACGATGACATGACACTAAAATCTGAACAGAGCACGGAGAGTGCTAAAGTCTAAATGGAACATGCGAGTAGTCAAACACGGGGTACAACGACCAAGCCGACAGATGTTGGTGATGTGAATGAGTAGCGCCGACAAGAGAAGTGGGGGGCAGACACGGAGTTACAGAGAGAATGAGATTTGAGAGAAGAAAATCAGATATTAGGGTTCTTTGGAAGTTTGGGAGGTTGTGAATCTGTGATCTGAGTGTAGGGTTGTGATATATATATAATATATTTATATATCACTAAATAGAATTAGTTTTTGTATAAATAAAAATATTAAATTATTAATTGTTGATCTTGACCCAATGATAAAGACTCTTTGCACTAATTGAGGGGTCTTTGTTTAACATCCACTTACACTACGAGAAAAATGTTGAGTACCATCAGATTTAGCGTCGTGCATTAGCGTCGGTTTTACTGACGAATTTATGGACTATTTTCATGTAGAATTCGACAAGTCAAATCAATACCGGCGGATTTCTATTTTCAACGGTAAATTCGCCGGTAATAGTTAGAGGAAAAATGGAAAAAATAGGCTCAAAACGTAGCGCGGGATTTACCGGCGAAAAAATTTGCCGATAAATCCATTTTAGTGGAACGCTACGTTTTGGTGACCACAAAGCGTTACCGTGGAATTTATCCACTAGTAAATTTGACGATAAGGTGCCCTAAAATTCAAAGCACGAACCCTCTCTCCCTTCATTCCGAAATCTCCTCTCTCTACCCTCTCTTCTTGCATTCTCTCTCTACCCATCTTCTCTCCCAGCCGCTCCATCAGCACTGTCGCTCCTCTACCTCCTGTCGCCACCTCCCTCCTCTGTTCCTTTGTTTTGTTTTCTCAAGCTGCACCTCTGTTCCGTGAAGAATCTGCACCGCACCGCCTTGCCACCGTAACAAAGAGTCTGCTATGTCGCCTTCCACCTCCTCCATTACAAGTAAGTTAGTTGTTTCTACTATTAATGTTTGAATTTTGCTGTAAAATTGGTTTTAATATATGTTTTATGAATAAATTTATGTGAATTTGGATTTTAGAGTTTAAATTATGTTACCGTGAAATTGGGTGTAGGATTTGGAATTAATTAGTATAAAATTGGATTTAGGATTTGAATTTTATTATTTTAGAATTTTGTAACAACTTAATTAATTATTTAATATTATTGGTAACAGTATGATAATAAGGTATGTTATTTTAACTATAGTTTTTAGTTGGCCATTATCAATAAATTGTTGAATTTTTATTTTGCACAAATCTAATCTTGTAACAATCCAATTGTGTATTATAATGTGTTTCCATGTGATATAGGTCATTACAAGTTTAAATAATCACTTGTTAGGCACATCTCTGTAGATTGAATGGCTAAGTTGCTAAGTTTAAATTAGTCATGTTCAACGATTATTTATCATTCTAAGATATACAATTTCGAGCTTCTAGCTTACATATTATATTTCCAACCTTCATGAGATTAAGGATTATTGCTTTGGATATGAATCATGAAGGCTCCTTGTTTAATTGAGTTTAATTGTTATGAATTTAATTGAGTTTGATTGACGCTGTGAATTGAGGTTAGTTGGATTTGTGAAAACCGTAAAGGTGGATATATGTTCAATTTTAGGAGTGATTATGTCAATTTTTTTAAATAATATAAATATTGAAGGATTTGTGTAGTATATATGCTAATTAATGTTAATAATATATTCTCTTTGCAGACATGACGATAGGTAGCAGATGTAGATCAAGTGAGTCTTGTGGTCGTGGTAGAAGGAGGATTTTCACCGAATTTTCAAGGACTGCTTAGTCCTCGCACTCTACCTCGACTACCCTATTGAGCCTTGTGACATCACAGGCAGGTCCAGCAGACCAGCAGTTCATCATGGTCCCAAACCTAAACTACATGCCTCCTTTTGTTATGCCCTCTACAGATCCAGTGATAGAGTCTACGGTGAGTGATTCGTCTAATGCGTCCCAACAAGATACCCCTCCACCACCTCCCGTCATACGCATAGGATTTGGCCTGATGGTATGCAGGCGTGAATTATTAATTACTATTTTAATGTCTTTTATACAGATAAATTTTATATATATGTTTTTTATATGTTTATTAATCTTAAGTTTTTCATTGATAGGTTTTCACCGAACAACAATGTATGTACACAGGAGATTTTTTATGTGATTAAGTCAATGTACGATTATCCATGGCCAAGCTACATGAAGATTCCTACTAAGCCCAGAGAACGATGGTTTCAAAAGTGAGTGGTAAGAACTCAATGTTGTTGAATTAACCGTATTTGAACTATATTTTATTTTGACTAACTAATATTGTTGAATCACTTTGTGCAGTTGAAATTTATATGAGATATGGAACATGATCTCATTATCAGAAAGATCTATGACCATTGGCGGACAACTAAACTACTTCAGCGGATGATGAGTGACATTCATCAGGGGCGCAGCCACCTCACGATCTGGATCCGTCCATCTATCAAGAGGGAGCTGGAAGCCCATTTTAGAACTGATAAGGGGTTCAAGCATCGCCATCTGACAAATGTCGCTAACAAGGCTTCGTCGAGGTCATCGAAGTATACGGGTAAGTCGGCGACCTTCATGAAGACAAAGAGCAGGTTGGTAAGTAGTTTGCTTAGAGGTATTCACGGGTCAGGTTGGTTTGGGTTTGGGGTAAAATTAGAACCAAACCAATCGAATTATAATTGGTTCAGATTTACGTCATTTTGTGTGTGTACCCAAACCAAACTAACTCGATTAAGAACGGATTGGTTTGGTTTGGATAATTGGATACCCAATAAAATAGAAATTCATAAAAAAAATGAAATTGTTATCTTAAAAATCTTGTAAATATAATAAACATGTAAAATCAATAAACAAGTCAATAATATGCTAACAATAATAAAATATCCATAACAATCCACAATTATAACTAAAGACTTAAGTCATTGTCGTAATCGAAAATCTAAACACATTAGAATCCAAATTAGAGGTATCCAGACAGCAAGCACATTAAAATTTAAACATATTAAACACTAAACACATTAAAATCCAAACATATTAAATACTAAATACATCAAATTCCAAACACATTAAAAATTAAAAAGAAAAGTATAATAGAAATAATCATTCAAAGTCTTCACTCTATAATCCTTTATTCCATCAACCAAGCATGTTCAAGAGAGGAGCTGTGATCTTCAAAAAATAACATATAATTAGCCAATGTCAATATATACAATTGATTAATTAAAAGTAATTCAACAAATAAATAATTAGTAAAAAATGTTAACCTCAAATTATTGTAAATAACATCTATCAACTCTAACAACTTGATTAGATATTGTTAAAGTTAAAAGCTCTACATTAACAATAATTAAACTATGATTAGAGACTCAACAATAACAACAATTACATAATGTTTTAAATAAATATAATTTAAAAATAGTTTCAAGTTTTTTTTTTGGTCCTCAAGTTCTTTATTTAAATCATGCATCTTCTCTTCAATCTTCAACCAATTTTGTGAGCAAATTAAAGACACAACAATAGAAGAACTTAAAGAGCTTCTAAATTGGTCAAGCACACAACCACTAGTACTAAATGCCGACTCAAAAGACACGGTAAAAACGGGAATAGCCAACAAATAGCTGGCCATATGAGTAAGAGCAAAATACTTTATTGATTTCAACTTCTACCAACGTAAAATGTCAAAAATTGGGAATGTTATCCTCCAAATCATTTTCCATGTATATTTCCAACTCATTCCTTTTGACTTCATCTTTCTTTTTTTAACCTTCAGCCTAAACTCATTCTCGAAGCCCTCTTCCTCATCGTTTGCATTTTCACCACCAACGGCATGATCATGTAAGAAAATTCTAGAACTGAAACTACTAGAAGAACTACTATCCAGAAAGGAATATATCATGGAGTAATACTCAAATAGCTTTTGAATAATGTCTTGCACTTGTAGAGGTTGTGTTTTCAACTACAGTGCCACTAATAAGGTTAGTTTTTTCCATTTTTAAAGCTACAAAACACATAACAGAACCATCAACTACATAAAATTTTTATACATTTTAGTATTTCACAAAAACTCATAAACAGACTATAAAAATTGAGCAAAAAAATTATCAACAAGAACTAAAAATTCAGAGTTTCAACAAACAACTTAAACAGCCAGTAAAAATTGAACAAAAAAATTATCAATAAGAACTAAGAATTTAGGATTTTAACAAAAAAATTAAACAGGCAATAAAAATTGAACAAAAAAATTATCAACAAAAATACAAATTGAACAAAAATTGAATAGAGAGTAAAAATTAAAAGATAATATGTAACAAAAAATTAACATATAACATAAAAAAACTAAATCCTTATCTGACCGGAGAAGATGACCACCACAGACAAAGAATATGCCGCCATAGACATTGTTGAAGCACGCTGGATGAAGCACGGTGCTGGAGCCTGGAGAGGACGACGTTGACAAAAGACAAAGCCATTGCCAGAAAAGATGACGCTGCCGCTATCGGAGAAGACGATGCTGACGATCACGAGGACAATGACGCTGATGAAGACAACACTGATGGAGAACAGAAACGTCGCTGATGAAGAATGGAGACGACGCTGACGGAGAGGAAATTGCCACCGATTCGGTTGGGTGAGTAACTGTAAGGTCATGACGAAGTTTTGCTAGGGCTCATACAATAGGTGCTGCTGCAATGTGTTTAGGTTAGGGTTAGAATGATAGAATTAGTAAAATGTATATATATTTTAATTTATATTTTTTTATTTTAATTAATAAAGGTTTGGGTCTACGGATTGGTTTGGGTTCTGCACCTTCAGAACCATTACCCGGATTAATTACCAGAGAGTGTTATCGATTTGGTTCAAGTTGTACCCGATTACCCATTGGTTTCAAAACCAATTTAATTGGTTCGATTCGGATTCGGACGGGTAATTGGGTACGCGATACCCGTGAACACTCCTAAGTTTGCTAATGTTTGTTAATTATCACTTAAATTAGTTGTTTCTTGATTTATTTTATTGGTTGATTTCAATATGTGTAATCTAATTCGTTAGATCATGAGGCAACACTGGCGAAAACCTTCAAGTATACCTATAAGTTGAAGGCCAACAAAGAAAAATTTGCTGATGAGCGATTTGCTACTCATTATGTGAGTTTCAATTAATTCTAAGTTTAAAAGTTATTCGATTTAAACTCAATTAATTGTTATCTTAATCACAATGTGTGTTACACAAGAGGACTATACATAGAGATTGGAGGCTGCGACCTAGCAATCTTAACTGCCTAGTGGGAACGACGACTCCAGCTCTAATACCTCACTGGTAGATCCTGATAGGGTCTAGCACGAGACCATCTTTGAGCCCCACAAGAATCGCCACTTTGGGTTAGAGTGATTCTCCTCCAACGGCCTCTGCACCTCCACATTGGCGGCTTTATCTGCCTCTGCCTCTGCCACCAACCCTGTCAATTCCGAGAAAGTTGTCGACTTGAGGGAGGATGTGTAGAAGCTCACACAGGAGCTTCACCAACAAGCTCAACAGTCTGAAAAGATGTACAACGAGAGCTTCTTGCACGTATGAGAGATACCGCAGCCATCTACTCGTAGATGATGGAGAAGCTAGAGCGTTTGCGAGAGCAGATGGAGGTGTACAATGAACAGATGCGCGTTGGAAGCAATGGTGGCGCTGTTGGTGGGGCACTGACATCAGCACCTGCTCCGCTACCTCAGCAAGTGGAAGAAGGCAACGACGACAATGATTATCGGGGTCTGTCTAGAAGTTTAATTTATTTTATGTCTATTTCATTGTATTCTACTTCTATGATATTTTATTATATTCAGACAATTGATATTTAATAAAATCATTAGTTAATTTCTGGTATTTTGAATTTCTGCCCTAATTATATTAACAAGAATTTTTTAATTTGACTACTAATTATGGCTTAATTATCAAAAGAAACTATCGTATGATTTTCTGGCAAAAAATTCAACAGTAATTAAACGCCAAAATACATAACATGGCGCCAAAGTTACTGTCGGAATAATTTGACGGTAATCAGCAACTTAATCTCAACAAATTTATTAAAAATTCGATGAAAAATCCGCCGGTAAATAATTTCTCGCATTGTTCATACTGTCAAATTAAATCTGACAACACTCAACATTTTTTTTATAGTTTTATAATATATTCTTATAATATATAGAGTGCAAGTTAATCGAGTAGAGTTAAGACTCAATCCGCACCCTACTTTACTCGCGCTCAAATTCATTTTTTCACTTTCTCATGGTTAATTTCACTATTTATGAAAAAGATAATAAAAAAATGAGATTCCTAATTAGAATATAGAAATATCCTAATTCTCATTTCATAAGAATTTCACTTGACGCCAAATTCGAATTTTTTTACACATAATTTTATTGAGTTAATATTTAATTTGGTTTTTAAAATTTGAAATTTGACTCAAATTTACTCTTAAAATTATAATTAACTCAATTTTGTTATTTTTTAATATTTGAACTTCTCACCTAAGCTTCATGTGATTGAAATCTATTAAACTTCATATAAGCTTGAATGATTCTCCAACATCTTCACAAAAAATAACAATAACAAGTTCAATTTAAAAATTTAAAGTTTAAAAATAAACAGCAGTTAAATTTTTGAAAATTCTAACAAGTTTCGATCACATAAAATTTAAGCAAAAATTCAAATCACAACAAATTAATATATCAAATTAATATATTATCAACAAAAATTAGCTCAAAAATTAATATAAACTATTCAAATTCTAATTTAAATCTATTATAATTTGAAAGGACAAATTAATCTAACCTCAAATTTTAGCCAAACTAAATATTAACTCTAATTTTACTTCGCATAAAAAGGTAACCACTATTAGATTATCCACCATTTGATTAAATATTCTCTGTAGTAACCACTATTAGATTATCCACCATTTAATTAAATATTCTATGTTAGGTTGTGAGTGGAATATCTACCTTCAGAGCATAGAAATCAAAGGACGAATAAGAATAAAATTTAATTTTGATATAATGTGAATATAAAATTATTTTATATGTATATTAAATTATATAATATTATATTAATAAAAGTATTATTTTTTATATTAATGACGTAAATAATTATTTAAAAANCCATCGTGGATAACAGTTAAAGGTCACTAGCTATCTATAAACAATATTAACACCAAAGAAAAGAAATCTAAATCAATTAAACGGGCGTGAAACATACGTGTCAACGGCTGATAATTATCATTGAAGTCAACTTTGATTGAGTAAAATATAAATGGATTTAGTTTTTGAGTAACAGTGTAAGGCCAACTAACTAATTTTTTTCAATCAAAATTGTTAAAATTATTTTATTTATTTTAAATTTTAAAATTTAAATTATAAATATTTAATTCTAAATCATAAATTATAAATCTAAATACTAAAATTAATTAATATTAATCAATTAAAATTTAACTTTTTATATTTTTTAATTTTATACAATTTTGATTATTTTTTAAATCATATATTATCACATGCATAAAAATAATATTTAATTCATTTATCACAATAATTAATGAATAGTTTCGCCCTAAATTTGTTTTAAAAATAACCTATATATAAGTGTTGATAAGTAGTGCATAAGTATAGTATTTTTTTTAAAATAACTTGTTATTAGAAATTAAGTTACCTCTATAATAACTAATTAAACAGAATTTAGAAAAAAAATTATATTTACTGTAAAATATCTCATACAATTCTCTTCATTTATTGAAGAAAAATATTAGGAATATTAAAATTTATTAGAATTGACTATCATTTAATTATTAACTTAATTTAATTTTATTAATTTAATAATTTAAAATTATTTATTTTTTTTTTACTAAATAAATGTTGACCTAATTTTAATAAAAGTGTTGGTGATAGAATTTCTCGCAACTATATAAATTTGAAGATATACACCGGGTTGAGTATTCGTGCTTGGATGCTGAAATGGAAAAACTTAGTGATGATGAGCATAAACTAGTTGAAGAATCCAAAGTAGCACCAAATAATCCCAAAGCCACATGTCTTCCCCTTACATTTCTTGATATATCATTGGCAGGTCCAATCTATGGTAGACGCCAATTCTTCTATAACTTCCCTTTCTCCACCCACCATTTCCTCCAAACTACATTCCCAACTCTCAAACGCTCTCTCTCTCTCACCCTTCAACATTTCTTCCCTCTTGCCGGTAACCTCCTATGTCCTCCACCGCCACACAAACCCTTTATCCGATGCACTGAAGAGGACTCCGTGGCCTTCACAGTCTTCCAGTCCTCATCGGATTTCAACCATCTCTCCAGCAACAACCCTAGAAGTCTAAAGAAATTGAATCAACTTGTTCCTAAATTGACTTGCAAAATAATCCATCATCATGATACACTTGTTTTTCCAAATTTGGCCCTGCAGGCCACGGTTTTTCCAAACTGTGGTGTTTGCATCGCCATTACCTACAATCACATGATAGATGGTGCGTGTTGCAGTCAGTTTATGAAGCTTTGGTCTTCCCTTTGTGCATGCGGAGGAATTGATTTAACATTTCTTGAGAAATCAACACCTCCATGTTTCAATAGGGGAATACTAAAGGATCCTAACGAGCTTGAGGCCATTTTTATAAAACATTATTTTCAAGAGAGGGAAAATTGGAAGAATAAAGTCAATCAAAGTCAACCTTTCGATTCAACCGTTGCTATGGAAGAGGATCATGTCAAGGTAACGATTGTACTTGATAAAGATGACCTTGAGAGAATGAAAATCTTCTCACTGAACCAACTGAAGAAAAGAGACGGATTAAAATCCCCGCTATATGTATCCAAATTCGTGGTGGCGTGTGGTTTCGCATGGAGTAGCTTGGTTAAAGCAAGAGCAAGAGATAGCGCGTGTGAAGAAGAAGAGAACATGAAAGAAGAGTATTTTTGTTTTGCGGCGGATTGTAGAGGACGTTTAGAGTACCCGGTACCGGAAACGTACTTTGGAAACTGCATAACACAGTGCAACGCAACGCTGAGAAGAAGTGAACTCAAGGGTGAAGGTGGTTTTGTGAACGCCGTGAAGGTCATAGATAGGGCTATAAACGACATGAAGAAGGAGCCGTTTCGAGGCATGGAAAATTGGAAAGAGAGATTTTCAGACATGTTTGGGTCGGGGAGAGTGTTGGTTGTGGGAGGGTCACCAAAGTTTAAGGTTTATGAGAACGACATGGGTTTCGGAAAGCCTTGCAAGGTGGAAATGGTGCAGTCCCTCAAGGGTTTGTCTATTGCTGAAAGTGGAAAAAACGACGGAGGAATCGAGCTTGGTGTCGTTTTGAAGAACAAGAGCCAACGTAAGACTTTTCTTAATGTCGTTAAACAGGGGCTTAAAGCTTTGAAATAATCTTCTTGAGAAATTTAGTTATAATAACTAGCTAGTAATAAGTGGATTATTTGTGTAACAAGTCTTCATTACTAGAGTTCAAAATATACAGCTACACAAATCTCTCTCTCTCTCTCTCTCTCTCTCTCTCTCTCTCTCTCTCTCCATAAATGTCGGTGCACTGTCTACTACAGGTGCTGCTCCCATTGCAACTACGAGCTGTCCGAAGCTATGCCCATCACCCAAGTCATTTGCCGGAATGGGTAAATCAGTTTGAAAAAAAATGCATCTATTTGATCTTTTCTCGTTTTTCTGTCCAAACTACTTTCCGGCGACAGTGATATGACAATAGATTATCATGCTAGTACTTAATAATACCGTTCTCCCCCAAACTACTAAATTCATTCAAAGCAGCCTCCACCAGATTTCTATTGTTTCCATCAATAAAAGCAGCAATATCTTCAGAGAAAGAAAAAGAAGAACGGTTACTCTTTTCCCTTATGACCTTTATGTTTCTCTGTTGCTTTCTTCTTACTTCTAACTTCCTCAGCATCTGCAACTCCTTCCTCTTCCTTCACTCCTTCTCTGTCTCCGTTGGAAGGAAACATATTTTTATCATATTCGTTGTGCAAGGCATTGGCATGTTATTAGAGTAACCCTCAATATCTTGATTATTATTATTGCTAGTGTTATTATCTTCATCTCTGATGAGAGGTTTTGAGAATGAAAATTCGGGTATTGATGTTGTTCTCTTGATCTTTTTTGCTGTTGGGTCCACACCAAAACGACCATTGAAAGACCAAGTCTCAGCTCAATCTCTTGTTCTACATCTCCATCACCATGATGATGTTGTTGTTGTAGCTGATGATGATGGTGATGATGGTTCACGGACATGAACCTTTTTAGCAGATCTCTTAGGAAATCGCTCATGTGAGTTCTGCTGTTCTCTCTTTTCTCAACAACTTGTGTCATTGAAGAATTTGGGATTAAAACAACAAAAAAGAAGAAAAAATTACCATTTTCAGAGAAGTAAGAATACCCAGATAGCTCAGAATTCTCGAGGACTTGAAAATTGAAGTTTGTTTTTAGTAGGTAACCAAAGATTGGTGATGAAACAGAAGAGAAACAAGGTCGAATCAAATGATTTTTGTACCCATACAGTGAGTGAAAACGAACAGGAAAGAAAACAAACAGGAAAAAAGAAGAAGAAGAAGTGGTGTGCTATTTCTGCATTTAGGGTTAAAAAGAGGTTCAGGGATCACATTGGGTTAAACACTTTCAATTGCCATGTTATGTAACCGTTAGACACTCCAGCATGGCAATCCATTGCCACATCACTGCCGCCGAAAAGCAGTTTGGACGGAAAAACGGGAAGGGGCCAAATAGCTGCATTTTTTTCAATCTCGAGAATATAAATAGTGTAATTGAAAAGTCAAGAACCAAATAAGTGCATTTCGTGAATCTCAAAGACTACTTTGGGGTTTAACTTATATATATAACTAATGTACTAAAATACGAAACATATTATTTTTTTATTACAATTAAAATCAATTTTTCTTTTCTAAAATTAAAGAGTTTTCTCATCCTCTTCTATTCTTTTGATCATTTCTCTATCTCTTTTATTTCTTCACCTATTCTATCTCTCTTATATATTATTATCAATGACTAATTATAAATTTAACAAACAAAATATACAACATAATATTTTTTAATTATAATTAAAATAAAAATAAAATTAAAATTAAAATTGAGATATAACTATATTATATTATTAATTTAACAACCAAAATGTATCACATAACATTCTCTCATTAATATTAAGATGAAATATTTTTCTCCAAAATTAATAAATTTTATTTTTCTATCCTCTTATCTACATCTCTCTCCTTCTCTCTCTACCCTTCACATCTTAATATTTTATATATAACTTATCATTTTTATTTTATATTACTAATTTAACAAATTAAAAAGGTATAGTGCGATTGTGTGAGATAGGATTATCATTGGTTGTTAAAGAATAAATTGAATTGGAATAAAAATAGCAACTGGAACTGACTTTAGCACTTGAATCTTTCAAAAAAGATCAAATTAACTATGCGCTTTGATTTACATGATGCTCTCTCGACGGAGGCCTTCGGTTTTAGGAAACATCTAGCTAGTTCGATTATGTGCCATAGATGTAATACGGCTCCGGACACAATAGAACATTGTCTTAAAGACTACGTAAATTTCGAAGTTATGTGACTGATGTTAGATTCTCGGGTTATTGACTCAGTTGAAGGCATCTCTATTGAAGTCTAGTTTCGGAAGGTCATGTCTGATAATGAGACTCTTTTTGGGATCGGAGTGTGGTGGTTGTAGAAGCATAAATGCAATAATATTTTCAATGTTAGAAAATTATTGTACAAATTACAAGGTGGTTGCTCTCATCAAAAGCACTGTCGTGAATATAAGAATCGATTGTGTACTTCTTTTAGTACCTTTAAGAACCGATTGTGCTGAAAACTCTCCGTAAATAATAATTTTAAAGTTAATTGTGATGCTAATTTGTTTACTGATTTAAATTTAGTTAGATTTGATTGTCTTATTAAAAATTCTAATGTAGTTGGATTGCGGGTAGTTCTGATAGTTCTCCTTTCTGATCTATCATTCAATGTGAGCTTTTTGCAGTTTGGAGGGACTTTGTTTTAGTTTGGGATTACGGATTTAAAAACATATATAGTGTGTGAAACAGATTATCTAGACATTCTACACCTTTTGCAATTTGCATGACTCTCCTAGTAGATGCAAGTCTGAAGTTGTTGATTTAGTTAATAAGATTCAGGAGTTGTTATCAGGATTTTGGTATCTGCAATTCGATTGGATATGTAGGAAAGCAAATAAAGCTGCGGATTGAATGGCTCGATATGGAGCTAGAAATAATTATTCTAATAATGTTATTTGGTCTGAGTCTTTAGCAAATCATCATAATTGATTTAGGATAGGTGTTTTGCTTTGTTTTTCTCTTTGTCTATTTAAACACTAAAAAAATATCATGAGATATTCTTTCATTACAATTAGAATAAAATATTTTTTTTTCAAAATTAACAAAGTTCATCGCTTTTTCTTCTTTATATTTCTCTCTCTTTTCCCTCTTATTTTCTATCTATCTCTATCTTTTTATTCTACATTATTATTATTATTATT
>NW_026264851.1:2009539-2010831 GCF_000817695.3 Arachis duranensis
ACACCTAATCAAAATATAAAAGTATACATATTAAATTTTTTTAAATTTTAGATAATGAATGTTAGAATTAATTATTAGTAAAAAATTAAACTCTTTCATATAAAAATAATAATTAAAAAACTTATTATTTAATTTTTTTTTATTTACGGAAATCTTGGTCTTTTTTTATTAGCTGACGGGGACTTTCGTCCCCCTACGTCCTTTTTGTAAAAATTATTTGATTTTATAAATCTTTTTTTACCATAATCTATAATGTCAAGATAAAATCGTTATAATTTCAAAAGATTTATATTTTCGAAATGTTATTACAAACAAAAACACTAATTTTATTATAAAATATATCTTTCTAATTTTTTGCTGAAATATTATTTCTACAAACTCAATACTAAGAACTAAGTTTAAAAATACGAGAGAATTTGTAAAGATTTTATTTGATGTTCTCTCAGGTTCTATAAAATATGTTATAAGAAGGATATACTAACTCCTCCTAATTTATTCTAATATTTAATAATAACTTAACTTTATGAGTTTAATTGTTATATTATAAGTACTATTCTACTATTAAAGAAAATATTATAACATTAACTACATATAAGGGTATTATATGAACTTATGATACCACAACAAAGTATTAAACAACACGTGAAAATAACAACTCATTCTCCTAGATCAAGTTAATTTAAAAGACAATTCATAGCCTCTAAAGAACATAAAAAAATGAGTTTATGACATCACAACCATAAAATATATACATTATATATTCTAAATATATATTATAAGGTATGATTTTTAACTTAATTTTTTGTGCGACTTATACTAATTTAAACGTTGGAGTCCTTACAAAAATATCTTTTACTATTGAAAATAACGAACTCAAAACTTTAGAAACTCAAAATAAAAAGATAGTAGCAATATCGTATTTCCAACTTATTCTCTACAATTTTATTAATTAACTCCTAAATTTGGAAAAGCAAAAATACTTCTAAATACTTCTGAGACCAATTTCAATCAGAATATATATTGACTGGAGGGAGTAAAACCATATCTATATCTACATACTAGCACAAATTAATACTTAAGATTGGTAATGAATAAAAAAAAAATAGGATTTAGACTTCACTTTAACTCTTTCTGTAAATTTAAATTCTTTATAAAATTTAATTTTGTCTTATTTACGAGTTGAGAATATTTTAACCTCAATTCTATTCGCATCTTAAACTTTTATATTCATCCTACTCATCACAAATAAGTTTTTTTGAATTAAATATAATATTTAATTATTTTATATTTCA
>NW_026264851.1:2010859-2011356 GCF_000817695.3 Arachis duranensis
TATTAAAATTAAAATAATGAAATTATATTAAAATTTGTGTTAAATTTATAAAAAGAAAAAATGGAGTTTGATCTTTCATTAATTTTATTATACATATATAATAATTTTTAATTATATACTGTAATATACTAAAGATATGAATAAATCAGTTAGATTGGATCGGATCGAAATTAATATCTTCGAATAAAATTAGTATTGCTTTTTATTAATACTTTACTAAGAGTTCGTTTTGGAAAGTTTTAAAAGTGATTTTTTTTTAGTTTTTGACTTATAAAAAGTAGTAGTATTAATGTTTGGTGTAATTTTTAAAATCAAATTGCAGTTTTTTAAGAAGTTATTTAAGAATTTATAGAGAAGTTAAAAAAATAATTTTCTCATAATACTACTATTTTTTATTATATTTTTATAAAATAAATACTTTTAAAACAAAAAATTTAAATACAAAATAATTTATTTATAAACTATTTTTAATATAATCATTTATTATTTAAATTATA
>NW_026264851.1:2012090-2017269 GCF_000817695.3 Arachis duranensis
ATATATATATAACTGCCTTTTTCATGCAGATTTCAGTTTTTTTTCAAATTTTTTTAGTGTTTTCTGTGTCTTTATGTTCTGTTCCATCTCTGTATTTCCTGTGTTTCCCTTCTTTCTTTATGTTCTCTACGTTCTTTTTGTTCAAGTTCAATGCTCTTTTATCTGATTAGAAGATTTAATTTAGATCAAAGTTTTTGAAATCAAATTTGAACAAGTATTTTATTGTCGAAGATAATGAATGATTTAAATTCAGACTGTCAATTGAACTAGAGAGAAATGAATTATTGTTTTGAATCGAATCAAGTGGCTGAGGTGTGGTTCGATTCTAGTTAATAAAGCTCGTTAGTAGTTTATAATTCTGTAGGTGAATAATATTATTTTTGTCTATGAAAATTGTTGTTCATGGTTGATAGTTTGAATTGAATGTAATGTAGGAGTTCTGAATTTGAATTATTATTGTGATGAATCTGTTCTGTTCTTGTTTCGGTGTATTTCGATTATAGATTAGTGTATTTTGGTAATCTTTCTGTGTATTTTTAGGTCCAAACTTTCAATTGAACCAGGGCGAATTGTATTATTATTTTGAACGAATCAAGTGGTGAGGTGTAATTTGAATCTAGTTAATGTAGTTTGTTAGTAGTTTATGATTCTGTAATTGAATAATTTTGTTTTATTTTGTGAAAATTGTTGTTCATGGTTGATGGTTTGAATTTGAATGTAATGTACGAGTTCTGAATTTGATTTTATTATTTTAATAAATCTGTTTTGTTCAAAGTTTCGGTGTATTTTAGATTCTAATATGGTTTATCTTAGAATGATTTTGGTGTATTTTCAGTTTCTGTATGTTGCTCATTCCAAAAATTGGGATGACTTTTAAGTTTTAACACACTTGAAGAAGTTAAAAAATTCTACAAAAATTATTCTAAACTTGCAAGTTTTTTTTTTACAAAAATTCAAATCACAAATAAGAAGGGAAATAAAATTAAGAACCAACTGATTACATGTACCAAAGGGGAGAAATAAAAATTGAACATATCTCCAACTGAGAGACAAATTCCTCAGTTGAATTAAATTATCCTGCAAGAATTTATATGCATATATTGAAGAACGTTGGTATTTGGATCATTTCAAAGATTGTGTTGCATTATTCACATCCGTGCTGTCCATATCAGGTAGAGATACTTAAACAACACAAACAATTAAGCACGTCTATACGACGTACAATACAGAATAACGAAAAAACCAGAATTAAGGCAAAACATATCAATTATTTGTCGCAGCTGCAGCGGGTCAATGTGAATTAAGTTTTATTGAAAAATATATGAAAAATTACATCACAAGGGAAGTGCAGAATGTTTCGAAACTAGAGGATGCAAAAGAATTTGAGAAATACTTATTAAAAATGAAAGAAAAGAATCATAATTTCTTTTTCAAGCTTGAACTTGAGGTTGATCAGCCAAGTAAGATTGCGTTTTGGGTTGTCACAAAAAGGAGGGCTGCCTGTGAGTATTTTGGAGATGTTATTTCATTCGATACCGCTTATAATATAAACAGGTAATATGATGTTTTGGTTTATGTGTATTTTGAAACGCTTTCAGTGTATATTGATAGTTTTTTGGTGTATATATGATTTGTTTCTGTGTCGTTGTATTCATGTATAATCTAGTTTTTTATTCTTTTGTTGGAGTGAATCACCATGGCCAGTCAACACTTTTGGGATATGCTTTGATGAAAAACGAGAATATTCAATCATTCAAATGGTTATTTGAATGTTGGCTTCGTTGCATAGGAGGAAATTCTCTAAAAGACATTCTTACCAATCAATGCGCATCGATGCAAAGGGCTATTGAGACTTGTATGCCCATAACAATTCAGTAGTAATGTATTTAGCATATCATGAAAAGATCCCAAATAAATTAATTGGTTACAAGCGACACAAAAAAATTGAATACAAAATGAGTCATGTTGTTTGGAACTCTTTACAAAAAAATCATTTGATACGAATTGGACTGACTTTCTAATGAAGTATGGTGTTTGAGACAATAAGTGACTTTCAGATAATGATATTTTTATTAGGATTAACTGATTTTGTTACTTTTAGTGGATGGATATTTTTGTGTTTTGCTTATACATTAGAGGTGTGAAACTGTATATCTTTCAGTGTATTTTAGTTCTGATTTAGGTATTTTTTAATTTTTTTGAGATTTTTGAAAATCATCATTTAAGGATTTCAGATTATCTCAATCACTACTTTTGAGTCAGAATGAGAAGCACACAAAAGAGTAAGAGTATGCATACTTTTTTTAACATGTTTATTACGAGCAACGGCCCACTTATCCAATTCGTCAAACAGTATGATACTTGCCTAGGAAGTAGAGAGCAGAGAGAGAGAATCAGATGCTGCAGATTTTCATACCGTCATACCATGTGCAACAAAATCCTCAATAGAAGTTCATTTTCAACACGTGTTTACTCACGAGAAGTTTAAGGAAGTCCAAGCACAATTCAGAGGAAAGAAGAATTGTATCACAATTTCAGCATGTGCATACTCACAATAAGTTCAAAGAAGTCCAAGCACAATTTAGAGAAAAAGTGAATTGTATCACAAGATCAACGCAGTCTACTCTAGGTTTGTGGTTATATACGACGGGATATCATCTAAAGTTAAATGCCAATGCTTATTATTCGAGACAAGAGGGATATTGTGTCGTCATTCTCTAAGCGTGTTAAGTTTTGAGCGAGTAAATAAAATATCGCCAAGATGTATATTAAAACAATAGAGTAAGAACGTAAAGAGGAGGCACACACATATCAAGAGCAGTCATGACGAGCCTCTATTGGAGACAAGAAGTAGGAGATTTGATGATTTGGTATTTCAGTCATAAAATATTTGTGAATTTGCATCAGAATCTGAGGGGTTGACTGTAATTTTGCATCGCGCTTTTGATAATGCTATGGTTGAGATGCAAGAATAATACAAAGCAAAAAGTAAAGAAAAATGTACGTTATCTCACGAATATGCTTTGTTAGAAGATATTAACGAGTTTTAAAGTTCTCCGCGGGTGAAAATAAAAGAACGCTTGAAAAATAGATTGGGATCGAACACAGAAAAGCAGATAGCAAATATTTCAAAGAAAAAAAAACTCTAAGTGAGGTAAAAATGATGCTCTTTAAATAGAAAAAATTGAATTTGTGCAAGTTAATAGCTTTGTTAATATATGTTTACTTTTTGCAGTTGAACTATTTTTTATCGTGGTTCAGTGATGCAATCAAAGTCCAATCATTAATAATTTTGTTAATATATGAATTTTTTTGTGTTTTTTGAATTCTTTGACACAATTCAGTATAATCTACGTAACATTCTTTTTTTATGAAAATGAGATTTAATTTTTATATTTTATTATTTTGTTCTATTTTATCATGTTGCTGATTGTTTTTAAATTAGTTTATTCAATTATTTGATGGGATTTATTTATTTTAAATATACAGTACACAAATAATTTAATACTTAAATATTATAAAATTTTAATTTACAGAATTTTCATATTTTCTGATGAAATTGGTTTTTTTTTAATTTTTTTGGTGTTTATTTAAATAATTTTTGGTGTATAAATAAAAAGAATTTCAGTGTATTATAGAATTTATTCTTTTTTTTTTTCATGTATTTTTTTGATTATGGATTCATTTAGATTAACAGTATTTTATTACAGTATAGACAGGGTTATAAAAGTTTAAAATTTTAAAAAGAAAATTTATGAAAAAATTGAATTGAATATTTACAAAGATATAAACTATGTGTTTGTTTGAACTATGCATTGCACAGACAATTTTGTACACAATCAATATAAAATTTTTTTACAATTTACAATATTCAAACTATTTACTATTAATATTCCTTGATTTCAATATACAATAAGAACTTAATAATGCAACATATGGCATGAATAGTCTAATGGCTTCAGATTCTTGAATAGATCTATCTCTGAGTTAATTTATTTCGTCAAATAGAATGAGTAGTGGAGCATATTTGACTCTGAAATGATCAACTTATTTCTACAGTTTAAAGAAATTTCTTTCTTTATTAAATTTTACTAATTTAGTAATAGAGAGTTATATATCTATTTTTAAAGATAGTTACCTGTTTTCAATTCTTTCATAAATATTTTTTTTTTGATTTTTTTCGGTTCAATTATCTTCAACTATTTCATCACATATATTCCACAATCACATCTTAAGACAAAGATGAAATAACACATTAAAATAGAACAATAACAAAAAACACATAAAAATTTATTAAATAGAAAGATTTGATACTTTATACGCTGTCTACTAGTGTTGACATATGGTACTTCGACACAATCATCTCTTGTCTATCAAATGTTTTTCTTTGGCAAATACCCTCATTTGTGAAACTATGAAACCCTAAAATTGCGGATATGAATCCGATCCTAAGGTTATCGGATCGGATTATTGGATCCAATCTGCATATTAATAGGATTTGATTGCAAATTTTGTGTAGATATCTGCATACCCGATCTCATTTCTGCATATCCGCAAAAATAAAGAAATAAATAAGTAAATGTTCTTTTTAAGTTTTATTTCAACTAATAATTATCTTATATGTTTGTATTATTTTAATTTATAATTTAAGAAAAGTATGTTTAATATTATTGTAAGAGTAAACATATTTAAAAGAATAAAAAAATAATTTTTTTATTTTTTTAATAAAAATAAAATTTTAAAAATATTTTTGTGTTTTGCAGATATATATATTCGATATCTGATTCGATCCACAAATGTGCAGATTAAATCGAATCTAAACTTAAAAATTGCTGATATTAAATCCGATCCAATCTAAAGATTTTAATACACATCGAATTGAAATTTTGGTCGTATCTAATCCCATCTGCATTCACCCATACATGTATTTATTGTCAAAAATTGAGACAAACAATAAACAAATAATAATACAGCTCAGATGCACTAGGTGCAATAACTTGATTAAGATCAATCTAAGTGGAGTTTTGATCCTGAAACCTATAAAATTGCTATGGTGATTTGTGAGTTGGCGACGATAATGGAGTAGATAGATCAGGATGTGATTTCAAAAATAAATAAATAAATATTATTAAGGGAAGCAAAGTATTATTAAGGGATCATATAATAATGATCCAATTGA
>NW_026264851.1:2017318-2021271 GCF_000817695.3 Arachis duranensis
TTTTTAAATATTAATAAATAAATTTTGATAACCTTCTAACATTCTTCATATTATAATATAATCCTTTTTGAATTAGCACTAAGGTCCTTTTTTTTAGTGTCAGAAAAAGCATAAAACACCAATAATTTCAATCAACAACATAGTCAATAATTTATAATTAAAAAATTTAAAAATAATAAAAATATCAAAAATTTAAATAAACAATTTAAAATTTAAAGTTAAAATTTAAAATTCATAATTTATAATTTATAGTTTAGAGTTTAATGTTTAAGATTTAGAATATAAAATTTAAAATTTAAAATTTAAGAGTTAATATTTAAAATTTAAGATAATCAGTAGTAATGAATAGTCGATGATAATCTCTAAAAAAAATTGCTGGCAGTTGATTGCAGCGACGGTGACTAGTGGCAGAGGTGTGTGGCTTGTGGTGGTACCGTGATATGTGAAATTATGTTATGGAGAGAAGAATAAAAGTAAAAAAAAGTTATAAATAATTTTAAAAAATATAAATAGGTAGTGAACTTTTTGAATTTGGATCCTTTAAATTTTGAATTTTTATTTTAGAGGATAAAGTGTGATCTTTTATCTTTAAATAATTTGTCTCTCATATTAATTTTTCTTGGTCTCACCTATAAAATAAATGATAAGAGATCACACTTTTTTCTCTAAAATAAAATTCAAAATTTAAAAGATTCAAATCCAAACTTTTTTAGATTATTGACTAATGTTGTCTAAATTTTAGTTGGTTACTTACTTTGGAAAGTCTTCTTAAATCAATTTTTTAACAACTATTATAAATAATCAATAAAAAGTTAACCACCATTAGCCAATAATCTAAAAAGTTCCGATATTCATTCCCAATATTTTTGAAATTATTTTTTTAATCATTTTTATGTTTTTTTTTCTCTCAACACGTTTTAATTTCATTTATTATCACAACCCACCTACTTTTACTTTTATTATTAGTTATTATGTTGTCGCTAGCTATCATTCCGGTCGTTGACAATCCTACTCCAACGACTATCTTTTGCTCTTATCAGCCACCTATCACTGATTACCTTAAATTCTAAATTTAATATTTTAAACATTAAATTTTAATACGGGATTAATTACAATATAAGTCAACTAAGTCAATTTTTCTTTTATTTTTAATTTTAAAATTTAAAAATTAAGATAATGGGTGACTGTTTATTTTTTGTTTTGTAATGAACCTACTTTTAATTAGTTAACTTGAATTAATTTTACTCGTAGTTAATTTTTTAGCTCAACTCCGCATTTCTAATTTTAAATATTTTATTTTATCTGAATTGTTAGTGATGCATGAAAACTTGTTTCTCAACAAATTTTTCTTCGGCAAATATATCGAATTGTCGTCAAGTAAAACTCACAATAGAGTGAGGTCGAATCCCACAAGGATTGATTGGTCAAGCAATTTTAGTTAGAAGAGTATGCTAGTTGAGCTAAACAGAATTTAGATTATGATGCAGAAATTTAAATGACTAGAAAGTAAATAATAGAAATTAAAGTGCAGAATCTTAAATGGGGAGTTGGGGTAATGAGCAGGAAATTAAATGGCAGAAAGTAAATAGAATGGGTAAGATCAGAAATGGGGATATCATTGGGTTTAGGAGATGTTGCATTCTCCGGATCAAGTTCATTCTCATCTCTTCCTCAGTCAATGCATTCATTAATTTCCTTGGCAATCTTAAGTGATTGGATCCCAATTCCTTGGCAATCCAATCTCTCTAAGCTTGAACAATTGCCCAATTCCTTGATTTAATTGCTCATGGGAAGAGATGAAAGTGTGGTCACTGATTATACCACATGTATTTCCAAATCAAAGTGTTGGGAGGATTAAATGTCACAATATCCATCCAAACGCCAATTTGGTCCAACATGAGAAAGCATTTCTAGCATGATCTCCTCATCCCTTTTCCAAGGCTCAAAGGAGATCCAATTATGGAGAGTTTCTTTACCAAGACAACTAACCAATTGAATTAAGATTGAAAGCTTTCTAGTAAGATCAAGAGAAAAGAAAGAAGAAGAAGAATGAGAACTATAATTGATCCATCAAATTACAACAGAGCTCCCTAACCCAATGAAAGGAGTTTAGTTGTTCATAGCTCTAGAAATGAAAAATGGCAGAAAAGAAGAATCCATGCTAGAAGTACAGAAAAGTAAATATGCAGAAAGTAGTTCCCAAAAGTGCTAAGTTCCCCTCTAGTTCAAAACTACTCCTATTTATACTACTCCTCATGATCTTCTAGTGAGTTCTTCAAGTTTTGGATGTGGGCTCTGGACCTTGAGTTGAAGCAATTCTCATATTTAGTGGGCCCAGCTTGCAGAGAAATAAGAATTAGGCTTGGGCTTTTAGTGAAATTAACGTTGGATAATATTTTGAGTGCGAGAACGTTAGTGGCATTCACTTTTTCCACTAACGTTCCACCCTTATATACCCACGTTAATTCCAACGTTAGAAATCTTAACGTGACTTCTAACGTTTCTTACTCAATCCTTGGCCAACGTTAATGGGAGTCACTTTTCCCATTAACGTTGGCTTGTGCCCCTTTTCGCAAACGTTAATGGGAATTACTTTTTCCATTAACGTTGCTTGCCTCTTGCCCTTACGTTAGATTTCACGTTAGCTTGGCTAACGTAGCTCTTAACGTGGGTCTCTCTCACCTTCGAGAGCGTTAGTGACACTCAACTTTGTCACTAACGCTCCAATTGCCTTAAGTCCCTACGTTAGAACCCACGTTAACTAAATTAACGTGGCTCTTAACGTAGTAATGAAGCCATCTCCCAACGTTAGTGACAAAAATGAGTGTCACTAACGTTGGTTCTTTGAATTCAACTCCATGTTAACTCTCACGTTAACAATCTTAACGTGAAAGTTAACATAGGCAATGCTAATGATCCAACGTTAGTGACAAAAGTGAGTGTCACTAACGTTGGCGTTGTTGATCCTCTTCCACGTTAGAGTTCACGTTAACTAAGTTAACGTGACTCTTAACGTGGGGCATTGCCTAGTTTCCTAACGTTAGTGGTGTTCACTTTTACCACTAACGTTGAGGAGAAACGTTATTGGAGTTTATGTTTCTCGTTAACGTGGAGTCCTCTTTTTCTTCTACATTAAGTACCACGTTAACTTAGTTAACGTGGCTCTTAACATAAGCTATGAATGGCTTCGCAGGCGTTATTGGTGATCACTTTTCTCATTAACGTTGCAAGCTCTTTGCCATCCCACATTAGTAGTCACGTTAACTAAGTTAACGTGAATGCTAACGTGGTTCTTCCATGCTTTATTTGTCCTGAAATCAAGCAATTAAAGTGCATCAAAGCTCTAGCTAAAGTCATGAGATTATGCATCATCAAATTCTCATGCAATTCTGGCAAAAATCTCATGAAATCATGCAAAATTCACAATAGTTGCTTAAATGAAGGTGTAAGTGTATTTTCACCCAAAACTTGCCTTATTCACTAGGAAAATGCATGAAACTACCCTAAAACAGTAAAGAAAAGGTCAGTAAAACTGGCTCTAAAACAATAAAGAAAAGGTCAGTGAAACTGGCCTAGATGCCCTGGCATCACAACACCAAACTTAAAGCTTGCTTGTCCCTAAGCAAGTACTGAAGTATAAGAAAAATAAAATGAAAGAACAAGAAGATAAAATGGAAGTAGCATTCTTGGTTCATGAAGTTTCATGCATAGCAACTTAGGTTCTTTCTTTTTAGGTTTCAAGCCTTTATCAAATCCTTAGTCACTCTCTTGATTGCATCCCTTGAGGCTTCTTTCTTATTGATCCTTCTCTTCTCTTTTTTTTTCAAAGTTTATTTTTCTTTTTGCTAGGTGCTTTGTAAGAGGGTGACTCTTTATGATAAGCTTTCAGCCAACACTCCCAAACCAGTTGGTTTAAGGTGCTAGGTGTTAAGACACCCCTAGGGACTTACTCC
>NW_026264851.1:2021390-2025470 GCF_000817695.3 Arachis duranensis
AGCACCTCTTTGGGTTACTAAGTGCTCTGTAACAAGGATTACTCTTGATAGTGGACTTTTAGCTGATAATTCCGGATTAGTTAATCCACGTTACCAAGTGATAAGGCACCCCTAAGAGCTTATTCATCCAAGTATATCCCTTGTACATAAACACCACAGACACATGCCTCAATTTTGAAACCCTTGGTGCCTAGCATTGTTTCTTATTATGTTTCCTTTCTTATTTTCACTTGTATTACTCTTTTTCTTTCTTGTTGAGATCTTATTGGTTAGCTACCCTCAAAGAATGTGTCTCAAATATAGGACTTAGGATGGATAGTTGCTTTCTTTCCTTTCTTGGTGAACCAACTTAGCTTACTAATCATCCTACCACAAACATTTAGAATGCACTTCACAAAATGACTCCACTCTTGTTCTTCCCATAACAATTTCTTTTTTGATTAACTTAAAGAGACAAGCATACAAGTAAGAAAGATGAAAGTGAGCATTCAAGACATTAGGCTCAATAATATAAACCTAAGCAATGAAACTTAAATGCATAATTGAAAATCCTAAGCTACCATGGAAGCATGTTCTATTTCATACATGATTTTCCTTATTTAAAGCTTTGGAAAAGAAAGTAAACTAAGAAGGAACTTCACCACCTTTCACTTGTTGGCTTGCTCACTCTCTTCTGCTCCCTTGGGATTCTACTTGATTACTTGAGTCTCCGTTTCCCTTGCGCTTCCCCATCAGCTTTTTCCAAAATCCGGCATCCTCCATCTTCTTCTTGAAACTGGCATCTTCCATCTTCTTCTTTAATGCTTCATTTTGTTGTTTCACCTTCCCTTCCTCTTGTTCAGTTAAGTTCTTGCGAACTGTCTCATAGCTTGGGATGTCAGGGTGCAGGTGATGCATATGCTCAACCATATAGTTTAACTTTGCCTGAGTGTTGATGCTGAATTCTTCTCGATGCAGTTGCCTTCCTTCATTTAGCACACTAAATTCGTTGAATGCTTTCATCTGATTCATCTGGCATTGATTGAGTTCCTGGAGGCGTTTATCTTGGCTTTCTTGCCTTTCAGACACTTGATTGATGGCTTGAGTAAGCTGGGAATAGTACTCTTGTTGCTGCTCCATTAGTTGTTTCTGCCATTCCCTTTGTTGATTCATCCAATTTGTTAGCATTTCCTCTTGCCAATCCATTCTCTGATATTGAAGTTGCAGGTGTTGTTCTTGTCCTTCCATGTATACCCTTGACAAATCATCAATGACTCCTCGGATGTGACCTAAGTTGATGTTGGTTGGGTCATGATATCCTTCTTGATGATATTCCGTGGGTTGGGGTTCTCCTTGGGAAGGCTCTTCCTCTTGTGCTTCTTCTGATGTCCTCTTCCTTAGATGAGGTCTTTTCTGCTGTTGAGCTGGAGTCACATGGGTTATACGTTGGAGTGTAAGTGATCTCCCAAGACCTATCTAAGTTGGATTGCTGTCCTCAAAGACTACCTTGGCTTTCATGCATAATCTAAGGATGGTGCTGGGGTACCAAAGTCTAGCACCCAAATCCTTCTTCTCGGCTGATTCTTGGATTCCTTCAGCTATAATTTCGTGCACATTGATGCTTCCACCCTTTATCAAGAAATGTACCATGGTGGCTCGAGTAATATTGACCTCAGAATTGTTTGCTGCTGGAAGGATAGATCGTCTCACAAGCTCAAACCAACCCTTGGCTTCCGGGATGAGGTCTCCTCTCCTGATGAACCGGGCTCTCTTATCTGAATACCTTTCCCAGTCAGATCCCACAATGCATATGTCACCCACGATCTCTTCCAATTTATCATTTTCGGCGCCCTTATTTATTCTTTCTTGGTAACCAAGCTTAACAAAACATGGGGATTTCAAGTGGAGAACTCTAGTGATTGCATTGGGGCTAAAATCCACCTCTATTCCTCTTACATAGCTCTTGAAGGTGGGGGTTGTGGTCTTGTCTTCTCTAACCACATTTGCATAAAATTCCTTGATGAGGTTTGCATTTGCTCTTGCTTCCGGGTTAGTGAGCTTTTTCCAACCCCTCTTTTCAATCTTCTCCCGAATTTGTGGATACTCATCTTCATCGAACTGGAAGGTTGATTCAGGCAGTATCTTCTTGTCCTTTATTTGCTCGAACTCGATCTCATGGAAGGCTGTCTTGAATCTCCCGGTGTTGAAGGAGGACTGCTCCATTGGTTTCTTTCCCCTTCGCCTCTTGAAGCTTGATGCTGCCATGATTGAGAATTGAATAGTAAAGGTTAAAGGGTTGAAGATGGAGTTCGGTTGAGTTGAGGTAGAATGAGTCTTAAAGGAATGTGTTTTGAGAAAAAGGAGAATAGGTGTGTTTGATGAATCTTTGAGAGAGGCTGGATTGGTGAAGGTTCTTTATATTGATGAGTGGTGGTAGTTGAATGGTGTAGATCAATTGCACGGTCTTGATGGTGAACAGTTGGGGTTTGGTGCAAGGTGAGCACAAGGATCATCATATTTATGAAGTGAGTAATTTGGGTTTCAAGATGACTCTTTCTCATCCTTTCAAGACACTACTTCCCAAGGGATTTTAGTTCGGTCCTCAAGATTGTCCACTCCCAATGTTGCATGGCAACACTTCCAAGGACATTCCCTGTGAGGACAAGTGTGAAATTCCCTTGGTGTAGTGGCCGAATTTCCCTTCCTCAATTTTCCTATCAGGTGCCATCAATGTCCTTTTTGATTCCCTACATATGAAAAGAAAATGCTATGGGTTATTTGAAATTTTTGGTGGGAAAAAAATGTGAACTAACAAGATTTTTTTTTTTGCTTTCCATGGATGCAACTCAATCAATTATTAAGCTTCTCAAGCATGCACGTTAGTACACCAAACTTGTTTTTGATCACATGGTGCAACAAGTTTAGGAAATGAATTTTCCTCATAGGGTGTGTTCAAACCTCAATTGATGTGTTTGAACACCAAACTTATCATGTACTATACGTTGCATGTAGAGGAACTTTATATTAGTTGTCAAAGTTGAATTGAAATTCCATGGAAATTATTTTGTTACTATTATTAGAGAATTAAAAAGAAGAGCATAGAACATGGGTTGCCTCCCATGAAGCACTTCTTTAACGTCATTAGCTTGATGGTTGTCCCTTGTCAAGGTGGTTGGTGGGGTTTGAAATCCTCCCCTCTTGCAGTGTGTTTGCCACCAGTGGAATTGTTGAGGAGTTCGTCTCCTGGGGAGAAATCTTCTGTTGGTATCTTTCTGCTTCTCCATCTCCTTGGAACTTTCTTCTTTGTTTCCATTGATGTTGTCTTGTTTTCTATGGATTCTTTCTCTAGTTGATTCTTGTTATTGATCTTGCATGACTCTGATGGTTCTGGTTCCCCTTGGATCACCTTTGAACGTGGTTCTTCTTGACTATATGGCTTCCCAACTAATGGAGCTTCCAATTGTGTTGTTTGTTCTTCCTTGTTTGGCTCCTCCATCAACTTATTGTCTTCATGATTTGCTTCTTGTGAGAGGTTGAAAACATTGAAAGAGAGCTGCTCATCATGTATTCTCAACACTAATTCTCCTCGTTCTACATCTATGAGTGCTCTAGCTGTGGCTAGGAATGGTTTTCCCAAAATGATGCGGTAAATAGGATTCTCATCTATTTCCAGAACAACAAAATCTGTGGGAAGATAGTAGCTCTGGTGCGCGAAATTGTGAACAATACTTTTCACAACTCTCATAATCCCCGGTCATGAACCCCAAAAACTTGGTAGCTCAGTACCATGGCATTACACAACTTCGCACAACTAACCAGTAAGTGCACTGGGTCGTCCAAGTAATAAACCTTACGCAAGTAAGGGTCGATCCCACGGAGATTGTTAGTATGAAGCAAGCTATGGTCATCTTGTAAATCTTAGTCAGGCAAACTCAAATGGATATGGTGATGAACGAAAATAAACATAAAGGTAAAGATAGAGATACTTATGTAATTCACTGGTAGGAACTTCAGATAAGCGCATGAAGATGCCTTCCCTTCCGTCTCTCTGCTTTCCTACTGTCTTCATCCAATCCTTCTTACTCCTTTCCATGGCAAGCT
>NW_026264851.1:2029726-2034549 GCF_000817695.3 Arachis duranensis
ACCCGAGTTACCTACTATCTCATTTACCCGAGAAGATGCTCAAGGGATAATACTCGGGCACGACGATCCAATGGTAATCACCATTATCCTAGCAAACGCCAACTTACATCGAACCCTGATTGACCAGGGAAGTTCAGCAGATATCCTGTTCAAAACGGCCTTCGACAAGCTCGGACTTGAAGAAAAAGAACTAAAGGCCTATCCCACCGACCTATTTGGGCTAGGGGATACCCCGATCCATCCCTTAGGATACATCTCACTACACACTACCTTTGGAAGAGGCGAGCAATCTAAAACATTAAGCATCGACTACATTATAGTCGACGTCACTTCAGCATACAACGCCCTCGTCGGGCGACCAACCCTAAACAGACTGGCAGCTATAGTCTCGACCCCACACCTCTGTATGAAGTTCCCTACCGTAAAAGGAATCGCTACCCTAAAAGGCGACCAAAAACTAGCGCGGCGATGTTACAACGAAAGCCTGAGCCTAAAAGGGAAAGAGGTCAACACAATAGAACTCAGACGAGTTCAATCCCGAGAAGATCTTCGGCCACAACCAGAAGGAGAAACTGAAAAAGTCCAGATTGGGAATGCACCTGAAAAAATAACAAACATAGGAACAAACCTCGAAGCGGGCCTAAAAGAGGAACTCATAACCCTCTTAAGGGAGAATTTCGACCTCTTCGCCTGGAAAGCCTCCGACATGCCAGGCATAAGCCCCGACCTGATGTGCCATAAGCTGTCAGTTTACCCGGGATCCCGACCTGTCCAACAAAGACGCCGAAAGCTCGGACCCGAGCGCATGCAAGCAATAGAAGAACAAGTACAAGCACTGCTAGATGCAGGGTTCATTAGGGAAGTAAAATACCCCCTATGGCTCGCAAACGTGGTCCTGGTGAAAAAGCCCAATGGAAAATGGAGGATGTGCGTCGATTACACGGATCTCAACAAAGCCTGCCCTAAAGACCCATATCCACTACCAAACATCGACGCCTTAGTAGACGCAGCCTCAGGCTATAGATATCTCTCCTTCATGGACGCATACTCGGGATACAATCAAATCCCGATGTACGGACCTGACCAAGAAAATACCTCGTTCATAACCCCAAGGGCAAACTACTGCTACATAGTAATGCCCTTCGAGCTGAAGAACGCAGGGGCAACCTACCAGAGGCTAATGAACAAAGTGTTCTCAAAGCACATCGGATTACAGCCATACCTCGACGACATGCTAGTAAAGACACAAGAAGACAAAAACTTGTTGACCGACCTTACCAGTATCTTCGGTACCCTCAGAAAACACAACATGAGACTTAACCCGGCAAAGTGCACCTTCGCCGCAGAGGCCGGAAAATTCTTAGGCTTCATGCTGACTCAAAGGGGCATCGAAGCAAACCCGGACAAATGCCAAGCAATACTCAATATGAAGAGCCCGACGTGTGTCAAAGAAGTACAACAACTGAATGGAAGGTTAGCTGCCCTATCAAGATTCTTGGCAGGATCAGCAATAAAGTCACTACCTCTCTACTCACTCCTAAAGAAAGGGAAACCCTTCTCATGGACCCCGAAGTGCGAAAAAGCCTTTCAAGAATTCAAGGAGTTCCTCGGGCAGCCACCGATCCTAACCCGACCTTTAAAAGGAGAAGAGCTCGTACTATACCTCTCGGTCGGACATCGAGCAGTCGCTTCAGCATTAATACGAGAAAATGACCAAGGACAACACCCCATATACTTTGTAAGCAAGGCACTGCAAGGGGCCGAATTAAACTATCAGAAGATAGAAAAATTCGCCTACACCCTAGTGTTAACAGCTCGGAGGCTCCGTCCCTACTTTCAAGCCCACACCATCAAAGTCCGGACAAACCAACCCATGAGACACATCCTCCAAAAAACAGACTTGGCCGGACGAATACTGCAATGGGCGGTGGAGCTGTCCGAGTTCGACCTCCACTATGAAACCCGGACTGCCATAAAATCTCAGTATCTAGCCGACTTCATCGCAGAATACACTGAGACCCCTGGAAACCCACTCTCGTGGAACCTATATGTCGACGGGTCCTCAAACAAAACAGGAAGCGGAGCCGGGGTTATACTCGAAAGCGACCAAGGAACACGAATAGAACTATCCCTAAAATTCGAGTTCCAGGCTTCGAACAACCAAGCCGAATACGAGGCCCTACTAGCAGGTCTAAAGCTAGCCGAAGAGGTCGGAGCCCAGAAAATCACGATCTTCAGCGACTCCCAGGTCGTCACATCACAAGTAAATGGAAGCTACCAGGCCAAAGACCCCACCATGAAAAAATACCTGGACCAAACGCAGGCACAACTGCGCCACTTTTCAGAGATACAGATTCAGCACATACCTCGGGAACAAAACGCCCGGGCAGACGCCCTCTCAAAGCTCGCCAGCACCAAGCCCGGAGGCAACAACAGAAGTCTCCTCCAGGAAACCTTACAATCCCCCTCCGTGCTAAGAGAGGAAGAAACGCTAAATATATCCAACCAACAGCAAGGATGGATGACCCCCATACTCAGCTACCTGAAGTCGGGAACTCTTCCCACCGAAAGAAAGGAAGCTAAAAGACTCACGAAAGACGCCCAGAATTATACACTAATTCACGACGTATTATACAGAAGAGGATTCTCAAACCCCCTCCTTAGGTGCGTTCCGACCTCAGAAACAAAGAGCGTCCTCGAAGAAGTCCACGGAGGCATGTGTGGGAACCATCTCGGATCTCGGGCATTATCCAAAAAAGTAGTCCGAGCCGGGTTCTATTGGCCGACCTTGCAAAGAGATGCAACGGAATTTGTGAAAATATGCCCCCTGCCAAAAACACGCCAATTTTCACAAGGCACCACCCGAAGACCTTATCAGCATCACCGCACCATGGCCCTTCGCAAAATGGGGACTTGACCTACTCGGCCCGTTCCCCCAAGGACCGGGGCAAGTCAAGTACCTCATAGTAGGGGTCGACTACTTCACAAAGTGGATCGAAGCTGAACCCTTAGCCACCATTACGGCTCATAAAAGTCGCAAATTCCTATACAAAAACATTGTCACAAGGTTCAGAGTCCCCTACTCCATCACAACAGACAATGGAACACAGTTCACGGACACAAGTTTTCAGAACTTGGTAGCCGAACTAAAAATCAAACAGCAATTCACCTCGGTCGAGCACCCACAAGCCAATGGACAAGCAGAGGCTGCAAATAAAGTCATCTTGGCCGGGTTAAAACGAAGACTCCAAGAGGCCAAAGGGGCATGGGCCGAGGAGCTCCCCCAGGTACTATGGGCATATCGGACAACCCCGCACTCTACAACGGGAGAATCGCCATTCCGACTAGCTTACGGGATGGAGGCAATGATTCCTATCGAAATAGATGAAGGGTCACCCAGAGTCATCTTCTACAACGAAGAAGGCAACCCGCAGGCACAAAAGGAGGAACTCGACCTCCTCCCCGAGGTCCGAGAAAGAGCCCGAATCCGAGAAGAAGCCTTAAAACGGCGAACGGCCCTCAGATACAATCAGAAAGTAATAAAGCGAAGCTTCTCCACTCACGACCTGATTCTAATCCGAAATGACATCGGAACACAAAAGTCGGGAGAAGGAAAGCTAGTTGCAAATTGGAAAGGGCCCTACAAAGTAACAGAAGTCTTAGGGACAGGCTATTACAAAATATCCGACCTAGAAGGCAATGAGCTGCCTAGGGCCTGGCACGCCTGTAATCTAAGACGATACTACAGCTAGAAAAATATAACCCGAGGTGTACTCTTTTTCCTGCAAAGGTTTTTTAATGAGACACCCGGTCGAGAAAGGCACCCGACCTAGCCAAGGGTAAACACTCTGTAAATATTCCTTCTTTTTTAATACTAATCAAATTTTTCTATTTTCATTTCTTCTTCCTCATGATGAAACAAATCCTAGAAAGTACCCCGCCAAGGCGCATTAATTTATGCTCGGTAAAACGCAAAAAATCATTTGCCAAGAGGCCACACAAGGTCGGCAAAGATAAAGCGACGAGGTTCAAATTAATGTGAGAAGTTATAAAGCAACTCTGAAAAGGCTCAAAAAGCCAAATAAAAAGAGATTACAAAAATAACTTAAAAGGCTGACCAACGACAAAGTCGGACCCGACAAAGGGAGGTACTCAAACGCCCGAGGTCCGAGAAAAAGCCCGGATCCAAGAAAGAAGCCCTAGAATGGCGAAAGCCAAGATTTCGAAAACGCTTACTAAAAAGTTGCTATACAAAAACAACTAAAAGGTACAAGCGAAAAAACGAAATCAAAGGAAGGGGTAAAACAGAAAAGTTTCAAGCGCTAGCTAAAAAGTTGTTATCCAAAAACAACTAAAAAGCATAAAAGCGGAACAAAAAGTCAAAACGCGAACAAAACACCGCATAATAAAGCTAAAAAGTTACTACAAGTAGCTAAAAAGCAAAAAGGTGTCCAAAAGCGTTCACAGTAACCATCCAAAAACAAAAGAGCCCAAAGGTCGGGCAAAACACCAAAAATTACAGAGGGTCAAGGTCCCTTCCGGACTCCACATCAACAGAAGGCTGCGGAGGAAACATAGAAATCGGGACTGCATCGATGGCACCGTCATCCTGGTTTAGAACCTCCACACCAGATCCATCCCCGGCCAAAGGTGAAGTCGGGTTCGCAACCGGAACTTTGGGGTCGGACACCGGAACCTCATCCTCGTTGGGAGCAGGAACAATCTTTCCCTCCACAACAACGTTATCTGTACTAAATAAACTCAGATCCAGGTCAGGAGCAAGAACCCGGACCTGAGCCTTCAAATTTTCAAACATAGCATCC
>NW_026264851.1:2035053-2037392 GCF_000817695.3 Arachis duranensis
TCCATAGACACATCATCAGTAGAAATAAAAGTCTGAGGGAGAATATGCCGTTCAATCCAACCAAGAGCATCAAAATCCTTGTCGTTAAAACCCGCAGCTCTTGAGAGGTCTTCTGCTTCTTGGGAGGAGGACCCGAGGACGAAGGAGGAGAAGAGGTAGCAGGCCCAGAGGTCGGAGGATCTTGACTTATAGCTCGGAACTGGGGAGTCGGAATAGCCTTCGACCGAGTAGTAACACCCACAGTAGTCTTCTGCGGAGAAGATCGGGCAGAAGCCTCCCCAGCCTCGATATTTCGAGCAGCCACAGACTTCTTCGTCCGACGAAGGAACTTCATGGAATCCGCCTGAGAAGACATCTCTGCAGAAATAAAGGGAAAAGGATTACCACAACAGAAATTCCTCCAAAACAGGCAAAACCAAAAAACTAAAAAAGATGAATCTCGGAGAGGTCGGGAACTACCTAACTCGGAACGGAGAAGGCTTGGATCTCCCAACATTTTCTTCGTATCCAAGTGAGGTGCCCGACCCCATAAACTGCTCACCACACCCACAAAAGCCTGCTCCACCTCATCTAAACTCTCAAAGGTATACTTAGCAGACACTACATTCTCCTGCCAACAAAGAGGAAAAGAAGGCTCCCCACTCTCATCTAGAAAGAAAGGTCGGATGTCTCCAGTAGCCCGGACCTTGAAATAAAAGTTCTTAAAATCATGAAAGGACTCATCATACAGGGTACAAAACTTCCTCCCCTGGTTAGCTCTAAAAGAGACCCAAGATGCTGCGTAGGGGCAAGGTTACAAGACCATAACACCTCGGACTCTAGGTCGGTAAAAGGAAGTCGGACACTCAGCTTAGAGAAAAAACAATCATAAGCATAAAAGAAGAGCTTCTCGGAACTATCTAAGGGCGGGAAGCACACTCTCTCCTCGGAATCCGGGGCTACTAGTTCATAATCCCTCTCAGACTCTCTATTTTCACATATGCTACAGTGCCTACGGAACCTAGCCAAATACTCAGAATCTACCACAGAAGGGACTCTTAGAGGAAGAGGGTCTACCCAACCAAGACCACCTGGAATCTTGGTCGACATCGCTTGAAGAACCTTTCGAGACATAAAATTCTTACCTACAAAGAAGAATACAACAGCAGGCAAAAATTACATAAAGTGGACAGCGAAAACCCATTCAGCAAAAGCAAGAAACAAAAACCCAACGAAGAAAATGCGGCAACCCGGAACAAAATACCAGAGAACAAAAAAGAGCCCCCCCCATATACAAACAACAAAGCAATGGCAGCGCCTCTTTTCGGGGCAACCCAGGCAGGAAGAAAAAGAAACAAACAAAGAGCCACACAAAAGAACAGAAGCATATGATCACAAGAAAAGAGAAACATGGGAACAAACCTGGAAGAAAGAAAATGAAGGCGAAGAGCTCCGAAACAAGGAGGACGAAACGGCGGCGCAGAGGAAACCCTGGAAAGACACACGGAAAGATTCGGGGAAGAAGAACAAAGAGAAAGAAGAAGCGGTGCTCGAAAAAGGAGATGGCGAAACTTAGAAAAACAGGAAGGGAGCAGAATAAACGAAGAAAAAGGAAGGGAGCAAATAAATAATGCCTTCACAAAGCCCGAACGGAAATCGAGGAGAAACGGTAAAACGCAATAAATGCAGGAACAGCCATTTTTGAAAATTTGAAAAACTACTATGCCCGAGCTCGACCTCCCAAAAAGAACGAACTCGGGCAGGGGCACTGTTCATACCCTGACCGGGCTCCTCCAACTCGGCAAGTTCATGAAAGGTCCGACCTCGTCCTAAAGCCCACGCCTAAAGGTCGGACCTCGGACAATAAAACAAGGAAGGCCCATCAAAAGGAACGCAACCCAAAACCTAAAGGCCGAAAAGGCCTAGAAGAGGCGGTTCCACAAAGATAGAGATAAAACTCCCAAAAGATAAGATAAGAAAGAATATCTTATCCAGGGAAAAGATATGAATATCTTATCCAGGGAAGATCACGGCCAACTACTATAAATACACTGGAACACCCAGGTATGGCATTCATTCCACATTCTACACATATCTGCTTAGACCCATGCTAACTTAAGCATCGGAGTGTCATTGCAGGTACAACCACCAACCACTCCGCATATCAAGCTCGGGTCCCTGAACCCCCACCTCGGGCCTCTCCAGACGACCGAGCTACACCTCCTTGCATCATGGGCAAGTTGAACGCCACCCTCACACTTTCCGGACTAAAATCCATGTATTTCCCCCGAACCATAGTAAGATAATTCTTTGGATTCGGGTTCACACTTTGATCATGGTTCTTGGTGATCCATGCATTG
>NW_026264851.1:2040458-2042285 GCF_000817695.3 Arachis duranensis
AGAATTCGGTCAGGTCCTCTAAAGAGAGTTGTGCTTTTGCTTCTCTTAGCTTTCTCTTCAAGGTCCTTTCATGTTCAGGATCAGCCTCAACAAGAATGCCTTTGTCTTTGCTCCTGCTCGTATGAGAGAGAAGAGAACAAGAAATGTGGAATCCTCTATGTCACAGTATAGAGATTTCTTGAAGTGTCAGAGGAAAAGAAGAGTAGAAGACAGAAGTAGAAAATTCAAACTTATCAAAGGAGATGGAGTTCGAATTTTGCATTAAGGAACAGTGTTAGTCCATAAATAGAAGGATATGAGAAGAAGGGAAGTGATTTTCGAAAATTAAGTAAAAATTTTGAAAACATTTTTGAAAAACATTACTTAATTTTCGAAAATGAAAGTGGGAAAGAAATAAAGTGATTTTTGAAAAAGATTTTGAAATTAGAAATCAAAAAGATTTGATTGAAAACTATTTTGAAAAAGATATGGTTAGTTTTAAAAAGATGTGATTGAGAAGATATGATTTGAAAAACATTTTAAAAAGATTTGATTTTGAAAATTAAAAACTTGGTAACAAGAAAAGATATGATTCAAACATTAAACCTTTCTCAACAGAAAAGGCAACATACTTGAAATGTTGAATCAAATCATTAATTGATAGTAAGTATCTTTGAAAATAGAAAGAAATTGATTTTGAAGAAGATTTGATTGAAAAGATATGATTTGAAAAAGATTTGAATTTGAAAAACTTTGAAAACCTGAAAAAAAAATTGCATTGAAAAACAGAATCTTCCCCCTTGTGCCATGCTGGCGTTAAACGCTCAGAATGGTGCACATTCTAGCGTTTAACGCCCAAAACTATACCTTTTTGGGCGTTAAACGCCCAACCAGGTACCCTGGCTGGCGTTTAAACGCCAGTCTGTCCTTCTTCACTGGGCGTTTTGAACGCCCAACTTTTTCTGTATAATTCCTCTGCTGTATGTTCTGAATCTTCAATTCTCTGTATTATTGACTTGAGAAGACACAAATTAAAAAATATTTTTGGATTTTTAATAATGAGGAAAAATCAAAATGCACAAGAATCAAATAACAATGCATGCAAGACACCAAACTTAGCAGTTTGTATACTACTGACACTAATGAGAATGCACATGAGACACACAAACACTCAAGTCAAGAGAATTCAAAGATCAGAGTAAGAAGTCATCAAGAATTACTTGAAGATCACTAAGACACATGAATGAATGCATGCAATTGACACCAAACTTAAGATGAGACACTAAACTCAAACAAAAATTTTTTTGTGATTTTCGAAAATTAAGTGGAAAAAGAAGATAAAGGTATCAAAATTCTTAATGAGAATTCCAGGAATCAGTGCAGTGCTAGTCTAAGACTCCGGTCCAGAAATTAGACATGGCTTCACAGCCAGCCAAGCTTTCAAAGAAAGCTTCGGTCCAAAACACTAGACATGGTCAATGGCCAGCCAAGCCTTAGCAGATCACTGCTCCAAAAGCAAGATTGATAAAGATCAACAAGCTCTTGTGATGATAAGTTGAAACCTCGGTCCAATGAGATTAGACATGGCTTCTCAGCCAGCCAGACTTCAACAAATCATCATGAAACTCTAGAATTCATCTTCAAGAATTTCGAAAAAAATAAATACCTAATCTAAGCAACAAGATGAACCGTCAGTTGTCCAAACTGAACAATCCCCGGCAACGGCGCCAAAAACTTGGTGCGCGAAATTGTGAACAATACTTTTCACAACTCTCATAATCCCCGGTCATGAACCCCAAAAACTTGGTAGCTCAAGACCATGGCATTACACAACTTCGCACAACTAAC
>NW_026264851.1:2043007-2050837 GCF_000817695.3 Arachis duranensis
GGAATTCTGAGGGTGACTTTGAATGCCGGTTTGGGCCATCAAATCTTGGGCAAAGTATGGACTATCATATATTGCTGGAAAGCCCAGGATGTCTACTTTCCAACGCCGTTGAGAGCGCGCCAATTGGGCTTCTGTAGCTCCAGAAAATCCACTTCGAGTGCAGGGAGGTCAGAATCCAACAGCATCTGCAGTCCTTTTTAGTCTCTGAATCAGATTTTTGCTCAGGTCCCTCAATTTCAGCCAGAAAATACCTGAAATCACAAAAAAACACACAAACTCATAGTAAAGTCCAGAAAAGTGAATTTTAACTAAAAACTAATAAAAATATACTAAAAACTAACTAGATCATACTAAAAACATACTAAAAACAATGCCAAAAAGCGTACAAATTATCCGCTCATCAAGCTCCCAACCTTCACCAGCACATTTTCAACCACCCCTACTGCTTGTTTTTTAGTTTTGTCTGCCAATCTGATAATTACATCAGTAGGAGTTAGTTCATTGATTTGAAGCTTCTTCATGAGGGAGAGATGCATTAGGTTGATACTTGCTCCCAAGTCACAAAGCCCTTTGTCAATCATTATTTCTCCTATGGCACAAGGGATGTGGAAACTCGCTGGATCCTCCTTCTTTGTGGGTGGCCCTGGTTGAATGAGAGCACTACAATCTCTGTTCATCTTGATTTTTTGTCCACCCTTCAATGGACTTTTTCTGGCTAATAGCTTCTTTATATACTTGATGTAGAAAGGCATCTGTTGGAGGGCTTTAATGAATGGTATATTTACATCTAGAGATACAAACATATCAAGGAACCTTGAGTACATTCTCCCTGCTACACCACCTTTAAGACTGTGGGGAAAAGGTGCATATGGGTTCACTACCTCCTTCTTCTTTAGCTCTTCCTTGGGTGTAAGCTAAGTTGCATAGCTTCCTTCCTCCTGGCTTTCCTTTTGGTTATTTTGGAGGTGTTCTACTCCATTCATACTCCCCTCATCACTTGTGGTTATCATTTTGCATTCCTCCCATCTCACTTTCTTTGTTTCTCCTCTTGGATTCTTCTCTGTATCACTGGGGAATCCATCAGTGGGTTTGGGAATTTGTTGAGATAGGTACCCTACTTTGGACTCCAATCCTCGCACTTCTTCCTTAAACACTTTGTTGTCTTGGACTTCTCTGCATATGTTTTCAAGTAGAGCCTCAATCTTTGAAAGCCTATCATCTGTCAATGATGGTGGGTTGAGATTTGCATATGTTTTCAAGTAGAGCTTCAATCTTTGAAAGCCTATCATCTGTCAATTATGGTGGGTTGAGATTAGGTGGTTGAGAAGGTTGGTTAGATGGATGTTGGTAATATCTCTGTGAGGTGTTTTGATGAGTAGCATTGTTGTTGGAGTTGAAGTTGTGGCGTCTCTGATCTTGCCCTTGATCTTGTTGATTTCTCCATCCAAAGTTGGGGTGATTTCTCCATCCAGAGTTGTAAGTTTTAGAGTATGGATCATGAACTTGTCTAGGTGAGTTTCCAATATAGTTGGCTTGCTCCCAGTCACCTTCTTCTTCTATGTTTACTCCTTCTTGAGTTGGTGATGAGGTGATGGCTGCTGCAACTTGGTTCTCTACCACCTTCTTGGTAAGATCTGCTAGCTGCTTGGTGATCATCTTGTTTTGGGCTAACAGTGCATCCATGTGGTTCAGCTCCATTACTCCTCTAGTGTTACTTCTTTCGGAGGCATAGAAGTAGTCATTCTCAGCAACTGTTTCAATGACATCTATGGCTTATTCAATGGTTTTCTTTTTGTTTAAAGAGCCTCCTGATGAATGATCCACAGCCTTCTTTGACTCACAGGAAAGACTTTCATAGAAGATGTGAAGTTGAACCCACTCATTAAACATCTCTGGTGGGCATCTCCTTATTAGATCCTTGAACCTTTCCCAAGCTTCATAAAGTGTCTCCCCATCTTGCTGTCTGAACATCTGCACTTCAGTTCTCAATCTATTGATCCTTTGAGGGGGGTAAAACCTTGCCAAAAACTTGTTCACTACATCTTTCCAATTGGTCAAGCTCTCCTTTGGAAAGGATTCAAGCCACTTGGATGCCTTGTCCCTGAGTGAAAAAGGGAACAAGAGCAACCTATAGACATCAGGGTGGACTCCATTGGACTTCACCGTGTCACAAATCCTCAAGAAGGTGGTCAAGTGTTGGTTAGGGTCTTCTTGAGCACCTCCTCCAAATGAGCAATTATTTTGCACCAAAGTGATGAGCTGGGGTTTTAGCTCGAAATTGTTGGCATGTGATGAATGAATTTTTGCCGGTATAGAAATTATCAAGTAATCAATCGTAGTATAGTCTAAACCGACGCAAAATCCATCATCAAACAAATCTACAATCTATAATCGAGAGTATTAGTCCCGAGTCGTTCTTCCCTAGGAATGCTACAAGGATGCATGTTATTGGTTAAGTGGTCTTTTGTGGCTTGAAGAGTGTGGCATAAAAGTGCTAATAAAAGAAAACAACAATCAATCAATATTAAAAGCCTTGGCCAAGGTTGAACATTGGAAGTTCTATCACTATAACTTCCTTCAATTGTGATAACAAAGGAGTGTTGCTTTACTTAGTTAACCCCTAATTATAGAGAAAAGTCAAGTAAAAGTAACTAACTTGAGTCACAAGTCCTAGTCTTACCCTAGGGAAGTCTAGCTTTAGTGCACTCTAAGTCAATTAGCAATTCTCAATTCTTAATCAACAATTGACATCCATTATTCAAGTGTCTCCAATGACTCAACCACTAGGCCAAGTGAGGGGATGCTACTCCATATCTAAAGTTGGCATTTTCTCAAACACTTGGAGAGCAAGATTGAAATACATAGTAAAATTGAGAAAAGATTTAGAATCAAAGTAATTCAACACAAGAGATTAACAACAATCAACAATGAACAACAATGAAAATGAGATCTTCAATGAATTAATAGAATCCAAAACAACAAAGTTAAACCTAAGATCTATGAGAATTGAACAATTACAAACACTAATTGAGATTAGAGAAGAGGATCTACAACATGAACAAAGTAAATTGAGAGTTGCAATAGATCTCACCAAGGAATGGTTGAGAATTGAGAAAATGAAGATGAATCCTAGAGAGAAGTTGGAGTTTCTCTCTCTACAAATGTAACTAACTAAAAATATCTAAGAAGACTTGTAAAATGAGTCTATGGATGTGAATGTGTGTCAATCCCCTTCAATCCTTGGCTCTTATATGCATTTTGGCGCCAAAGTTGGTTGCTGAAACCTTCCAAAATCGCCAGGCACGTGTTGCAATAACAGAATCACGTGTGGACTACGACGCGTGCGCGCATGGTACGCGTGCGCGTCCCTGGCTAATTCTGCGATGTGCACGCGAGCGCCTTGTGCACGTACGCGTGCTTGGCCGAGATCAATTCTTTGGCTTTTTGTACTTCTCTCCACTTGCATGCTTCCTTCCTTGCTTCCTTTGATCCATGCCTAGCCTATTTCACCCTGAGATTACAAGCAAACACATCAAGGCATCTTATGGAATCAAGGAGAAATTAGAATTCATCAAAATAAGGCTTAAAAAGCATGTTTTTACACTTAAGCATAAATATGAGAGAGATAACAAAATCATGCTAATTCATAGGCTAAATGTGACAAAAGGTTATCAAAATACTCTAAATTCAATACAAGATAAACCGTCAAATTGGGGTTTATCAACCTCCCCACACTTAGGCCTTAGCATGTCCTCATGCTAAAATAAGAAGGAACTAAGCGGTATGACATTTATTGAATGCAAATAAGCTATATGAACTTATCTAAATGCAACTACCTAAAGCAATTGGAAATGCTTAGTTCAAACAAATCAATTCCCAAGAGACATGCATAAGCACAAGAGCTAGGGCAATAGGAATTAGGTCCCAACCACAATTGTATTGAATTATCAAAAAGAGTTCAAACTTGCAAGAATATAGATAATATGGGTGAATACAGGTAATTGAACTTTTGAACCCTCACCGGATGTGTATCCGCTCTATTCACTCAAGTGTTTGAGGGTTAATTCACTCAATTCTCTTCTATTCAAGCTTTCCAAAATTTGATTTTCTTCTAACAATCAACACCTATTCCATGCATGCATACATTTATCATGAGGTCTTTCATTTAGGTTGTAATGGGGTTAGGGTCAAGGTAGGATCATTTATGGTTAAGTGGACTAGGGTTTAGATCTTTGATTAGTATAGACTTTCCCACCTAACCATATAATAACCTATACAAATTCAAACTATTCTAACTACCCATTCTTCACTTTTCTTACATATTCATGCATTCTATTCCTTGATTCATAACACTTATGCATTGATTCCTTTTTATTGACTTCACTTTGGGGCATTTTGTCCCCGTTTTATTATTTTTCTTCCTTTTTCTTTCTTTTTTTCTTTTTTTTCTTTTCTATTCTTTTGTTTTTCTCATTTTCACTTTTATTTCTTTTTCTTTTCATTTTTCTCTCTTTTTTTTTCTTTCAAACTATACACAAGAACATCAATGCATAAGGTTTATACATTTAATCAATACATGAGTATGTACCCAATTCCTAAACATGAAAGTGTACTACCCCTTTTTTCCCATCCAATGTTCCCAAGCCTCACCACATTGAATAATAAACACTCTCACTAGCCTAGACTAATCAAAGATCCAAACAAGGACTTTTCATTGGTTTTCCGCCTTGGGCTTGTAATGTGCTAAAATGAGAATAAGTTGGTTAAGCATAGGCTCAAAATTGGTTAACAATGGAGAGTAAAAGGTAGGATATTTGGGTAAGTGGCTAATGAAATAATGGCCTCAATCATACAAATGCATGAATACAAGAGATAAATGGACATATAGAATCAAGCAAATCAAGGATCACAATCATAGAAAAAGAACAATTGCACACAAGAATGGAAAATAAGTGGTTATAAAATGTAACCACATCAATAGGCTCAAGTCTCACAAGCTTGTGTTCTTAATTCAATACATGCTTCACAAAGTATGAATTCAAGCAAGTTTCACCAAAAATTTTCTTTCAATCAACTGGGTTGGTGCTCTATAATTAAATTTCTTGAAAAATCTCAATGTTTGACTAAGGATTGTTGTGATTGAAAAATTCAAAAATTTTCTTAGTTTACCCTTTTCTTTTCCACTTAAAACCAATCAAAAAGGGTGACTAAGTTTTTGCAATTCAAAGTATGATTTCTAATCACAACCCAAACTAAAAAGAAAGATATGCAAAAAAATGTATAAAGACAAATCCAACTAAAAGTATGGAATCTATCATCCAAAACATCTAAAAATATCCAAAAGCATCAAAATATCTAAAATCCAAGATAAGCAGTAAAGGTATCCAAAATAAACTCAAAATACATCAAAATATATACAAAAGATATGCAAAATAAGATAACTAGGAAAGTGGCTGAAAAGTTCGCCGGTCCTCTAATGATGCTGCTACCGGTGACCTCCCCACACTTAAGATCAAGCATCGTCCTCGATGCTAAACTGGAGGATCAGTGGAAGGTACAACGGTAGGTGCTGAATCTGTCTGAGGCTGTGGGACCGGCTCCTCATGGGTCTGTGGTGTCTCTGTGGTGTCTGGGGCAGCTGGAGGGGCGTCCAGCTGAGTCGGCGCCTCCGCATCCTCCTCCTGATGATCCTGCTCATCGGAGGCTGGAGAGTCAGAAAGCGGAAGTAACACAGCACCCAGAGAAATGAGCACCTGGTCCATCCGATCCAGTCGGCGTCTGACATGGAGCCTCTCGCGCTCTAAAAACTGAAATAGACGCTGGACCAGTAAGTAAGTAGGCTCAGGTACTGAAGGTGGAGCTGTCGATGAAGATGGAGCTGCTGCTGTAGAAGAGGATGGGGCCGCTGTCGAGGCTGAAGGTCCGGCTGTCCCTACCACCGCTCTAGCTCTAGATCGGCGTCTAGCCGGGGGTCTCTCAGTCACCCAAGTGCCCCAAGGAATAGTGACCTCCTTAGCACCGTCCTCTGGCGGTGGTGGTATCACATCATCATCATGGCTAGGAACATCCGCCAGTGATGCCATGCTGGTAATCAGGACAGGAAAAGGCAGGAGGCCACGAATATGGGCTCGCCACATGCTCTGTCGGATCAATCGGGGAAAATAAACTTCCTTTCCCTCCATAACACAGCCAATCAAGAGTAGCATCTCCATAGGGATCTCAGAAAAGTGAGTGGTGGGCAAGACATAGTGAGCGAAGATCATCTGCCAAGTCTTGGCCTCCTTGTTCAAGTGTGCAAAGAGCATACCTTTGGGCTTTGTGTTTCTCGAGTCCATGACCCAAGTAGCATCTGGTAAACCAATCACGCGCCTCAGCGCCTCATAGTCAAAGGTCATGGTATGGATAGCCATCTCTGCCTGCTGATGGGCACACATGTCATCAGTAATGTGCCGACACTGTAATGCCTCCCCTATAGCAGTCTCAGTGATTATAACCTCTCTACCCCTCAACTGAACCGAATCCAAAGTGGGACGGAAGAAGTTGCAATAAAATCCCTTCACCCAAGAGATGTTAATATCCCCCAAATCTCTGTCAACAAAATCTATACCCAACTCAAGGATCCGACTAGTAATGGACCGTCGGACATCATTGGGGAGAACAAGCTTCTTCTCGATATTCAGTTTTGTTGTCCGGTGCTTGGAAAGTCGAAGCTCACAGTAGAGATTAGGGAACTTAGTCGGATCGGTAGAAGGTAGCAACTGATTTTCCTTTTCTTCGTCATTTAAAGGATTCTTAGCATAATTCTTGTAGATGGAGGGAATAGAGAGTGTAGAATGTTTTCTTTTCTTGGAGGCAGTGGCTATAGCCTTTCCTTTATCCGTCATCCTGAAAAAAATATGATAGCATATAAGCAATGAAACACTTAGCATGTAACGAAGAAGGCATGTTCAGGATACAATTGGCTAATAACAATCATGATGTTGAACTGAACTTGAAAAGAATTAGTAACCAAGTGAGCATAAGTGAACAAGTAAGCCAAGAATGCAATGTTCACTAAAGTCAACAACTCTTACTCAATAAGCAATAATATCATCATACTTTTGAAAGAATGGTTAAAGAGGGTTAAATGGGAGTAGAGGTTAATTGGTTAAAGAAATTAGTGAGTTAGAAAAGTGGATTAGTGGTATGATGATATTCAGGCTCAAATAAAAGAGAAGTTGTGGTTCATGTTCACAGTTATTGGTGCAAATCCGAGAAGTTGAAAGGAAACGGAAATTAGCCCAAATTACAACAGAGATTAAGATAAAAACGGATTTCTTGAAAATTGGGCAGCATTCCGGCTTAAAATTGGACGTTCCCGGATAGCAAAATAGCAAAAGCAACACGAATACAACATCAACCAAGTATAACAACAGTGGGATAGCATTCAGCAACACAAATTGCAGGAAATAGCAACCCAAAAGCAGCATACACACCCAAGTAAACTAACAGCAAATATGCACAAACAGAGCACTTATCAGTCCTAGAATCCTCTATCTAGTCTTAGCTACCTAACCGCAATTATTTCTAACTAATCCTAACATGCAACATATGAATTCAACTAACTGACAGAAAATTACAAAAGCTAACAAAATGGAACAGTTAAAACACACAGAGTATGAACAGGAACCTGGGAGCGGGAGAAGAGCTGTGAATGAAAAGGAGAATTGGGATTGGGGCAAGGGCAGCAGAGGCAGAAGCTCGCGCCACCGTGGACGGTGGCGGTGAGAATGGCGGCGGCGGTTGTTGACGAGTGACTGAGGAGGAGAGAGTGAGTGGATGAGAGATAGA
>NW_026264851.1:2052813-2054780 GCF_000817695.3 Arachis duranensis
CAAAACGTTATAAACTTTGGTGGATACAAATAACTTGTTTTTTGAATTTATTTGTGATATTAAAATATTTTAATTGTCCAAATAATATTCTGCGGTTATTATTATTATTATTATTATTATTATTATTATTATTATTATTATTATTATTATTATTATTATTATTATTATTATTATTATTATTATTATTATTATTATTATTATTATTATTATTATTATTTTGTGAACATTTTACGGTTAATATTTATGTATTATGTAATTTTCACCATTAAATTGCACAAGAAGAACACCCAAAAAATTGCACGACATGGCGGACATGCACCTTCCACCATTAATTGGTGAAGAGCCATAAATATGGTGCTTCTAATATGATTGTGACTTGGTAAGCTCTGCTAGTAATGAGAAATTAAAAAGAAATTTTCATGCTTTTAAACCCATTTAATGTCTATTTTAAACATATTTATAGTTATATTAAAAAAAATAAAAGTAGACATTATCACTCTAAAGTTGATAATGTCTTTTTCGTTTGAAAGATTTTATTCTTAATACAAAACACATAAACAATAAATTTGATTAGACTGGAAGTGGCATTATCAATTCAGAAATAACAATATCCATTTCCTAAAAAAAAAAAAATCAATGAGTAGTTTTAAAATTTTTTAAAATACATATTAAATAATTTTTAAGAGCATGCATGTTTGTCTCTAATTTTTCTGTATTTAAAGCTTTTTGAATCATTTCTAAGATTCCAAACAAGGCTTTAAACCTATGAAACAAAAGGAAAGAAAGCAGACCCCATAAATAATTGTCATTTAATTAAGCTTCAGTTTTAAGTTTTAGAGTATTTACCCAAATTGGTCCCCAAGAAATTTTGAAGTGGACGTTTTGGTCCCCAACAAAATTTAATTATGTAATTAGTCCCCAACTTTTGTAAACGTCCGTCATTTTAGTCCTCCTGTTAGTTTCCTCCGTCAAATTTTAACAGTGGAGTCCAACGTGTCATGTTAAGGTGTTGAGTCAGCTGTTAAACGCCACATGGGATGAAAGACAAAATAGTCCCTAGAAATACAACTACAAATTTGTTCTTGTATGATGCCCTAGATCCTAAAACAATGGTGTGAAGGTCATAATCATCCTCGTGTGCTACTCTGAAAACGTGTAACCATGGCAAGTGGAGGGAATTCATCAAGTTCTTATCGTCGACGAGTTATTAGAGGTAGCGGAGATGGTAGTGCTAGCAGTGCTTCAGGTGGCCCCAAATTTGGAATTCCAAGAGGGGAGAATCCAAGATGCCACTGTGGAGCTTATGCCATTGTTGTGGAATCTGGAACAGATAAGAACCCAAGAAGACCTTTCTTTGGTTGTCCTTATTATAGGGTAAGAAACATTGGGTATTGTTCCGAGGGTTTGCCTGAAACGTGTAGCTCGGTCGTCTGGAGAGGCCCGAGGTGGAGGTTCGGTAACCTGAGCTAGGTATGCAGAACGGTTGGTGGTTGTACCTGCAATGACACTCCGATGCTTAAGTTAGCATGGGTCCAAGCAGATATACGTGTAGATTTGGAATGAATGCCATACCTGGGTGCTCCAGTGTATTTATAGTGGTTGGCAGTGATCTTCCCTGGATAAGATATCTTTATCTTATCTTATCTTTGGGAGTTTATCTCTATCTTTGTGGAACCGCCTTTTCCAGGCCTTTTTGGCCTTTAGGTTTGGGCTGCGTTCCTTTTAATGGGCCTTCCTTGCTCTTTGTCCGAGGTCCGACCTTTGAGTGTGAGCTTTAGGACAAGGTCGGACCTCTTGCGGATTTACCAAGTTAGAGGACCCCGGTCAGGGTATGAACAGTATGGTTCGGGGGAAATACTTGGATTTTAGTCCAGAAAGTGTGAGGGTGGCGTTCAACTTGCCTATGATGCAAGGAGATGAACATCCTTACACTAGAAGGGTCAACTTTGATCAAAGGTTGGACCAAG
>NW_026264851.1:2055922-2060252 GCF_000817695.3 Arachis duranensis
TGTTCCGAGGGTTTGCCTGAAACGTGTAGCTCGGTCGTCTGGAGAGGCCCGAGGTGGAGGTTCGGTGACCTGAGCTAGGTATGCAGAACGGTTGGTGGTTGTACCTGCAATGACACTCCGATGCTTAAGTTAGCATGGGTCCAAGCAGATATATGTGTAGATTTGGAATGAATGCCATACCTGGGTGCTCCAGTGTATTTATAGTAGTTGGCAGTGATCTTCCCTGGATAAGATATCTTTATCTTATCTTATCTTTGGGAGTTTATCTCTATCTTTGTGGAACCGCCTTTTCCAGGCCTTTTTGGCCTTTAGGTTTGGGCTGCGTTCCTTTTAATGGGCCTTCCTTGCTCTTTGTCCGAGGTCCGACCTTTGAGTGTGAGCTTTAGGACAAGGTCGGACCTCTTGCGGATTTACCGAGTTAGAGGACCCCGGTCAGGGTATGAACAGTGCCCCTGCCCGAGTTCGTCCTTTTTGGGAGGTCGTGCTCGGGCATAGTAGTCTTGTTTTTCAAAATTCAAAATGACCGTTCCTGCATTTATTGCTTTTTACCGTTTTTCCTCGATTTCCGTTCGGGCTCTGTGAAGGCTTTTATTTATTGCTCCTTTTCTCCTCTCTGCGTTTTGTTCTTTTCATAAGCGCCGCTTCTTCTTTCCCTTTGTTTTGCTTTCCAGAATCTTTTCTTTGTGTGTCTTTTGAATTTCCGGCGTCTCCTTTGTGCCGTCGTTTTGTTCTACTTGCTTCGGAGCTCTTTTCCTTCGCTTCTTCTTCCAGGTTTGTTTCCGTGTTTCTCTTTTGCGCTTCTGCTCTTTGTGTGGCCTTTGTTTATTTCTTTTTCTTTATGCCTGGGTTGCCCCAAAAGAGGTGCCACCATTGCTGTTGTCTTTATATGGGGGGGCTCTTTTTTTTTTGTTCCCTGGTGTTTCTGTGTTGCCCCACTTCTTCGTGAGGTCTTTGTTTCTTGCTTTGCTGAATGGGTTTTCGTGCTCGTCTTCTTTATGTGATTTTTTTGCTTGCTGTTGTATTCTTCTTTGTAGGTAAGAATTTTATGTCTCGAAAGGTTCTTCAAGCGATGTCGACTAAAATTCCGTGTGGTCTTGATTGGGTAGACCCTCTTCCTTTAAGAGTCCCTACCGTGGTAGATTCTGAGTATTTGGTTAGGTTCCGTAGGCATTGTAGCATATGTGAAAATAGGGAGTCTGAGAGGGATTACGAGCTAGTGGCCCCGGATTCCGAGGAGAGAGTGTGCTTCCCGCCCCTAGATAGTTCCGAGAAGCTTTTCTTTTATGCTTATGATTGTTTTTTCTCTAAGCTGGGCGTCCGACTTCCCTTTACCGATCTGGAGTCCGAGGTGTTATGGTCTTGTAATCTTGCTCCTACGCAGCTCCATCCAAATTCTTGGGCGTTTTTAAAGCTGTTTCAACTTTTGTGTCAGTTCTTGGGCGTTGCTCCCTCTATTTCTCTTTTTTCCTACTTGTTTGTGTTGACGAAGCCAGGGTCGGGTGGAGGGAAGGTATCTTGGGTTTCTTTTAGGGCTAATCAGGGAAGGAAGTTTTGCACCCTGTATGATGAGTCCTTTCATGATTTTAAGAACTTCTATTTCAAGGTCCGGGCTACTGGAGATGTCCAACCCTTCTTTTTAGATGAGAGTGGGGAGCCTTCTTTTCCTCTTTGTTGGCAGGAGAAAGTAGTGTCTACTAAGTATACCCTTGAGAGTCTAGATGAGGTGGAGCAGGCCTTTGTGGGTGTGGTAAGCAGTTTATGGGGTCGGGCACCTCACTTGGACACGAAGAAAATGTTGGGGGATCCAAGCCTTCTCCGTTCCGAGTTAGGTAGTTCCCGACCCTCCGAGATTATCTTTTTTAGTATTTTGGCTTTGCTTGTTTTTGTTTTGTGGAATTTCTGTCTTGGTGATTCTTTTCTTTTATTTTTGCAGAGATGTCTTCTCAGGCGGATTCCATGAAGTACCTTCGTCGGACAAAGAAGTCCGTGGCTGCTCGGAATATCGAGGCTGGGGAGGCTTCTGCCCGATCTTCTCCGAAGAAGACTACTGTGGGTGTCACTAATCGGTCGAAGACTATTCCGACTCCCCAGTTTCGACCTATAAATCAGGATCCTCCAACCTCTGGACCTGGTAACTCTTCTCCTCCTTCGTCCTCAGGCCCTCCTCCTAAAAAGCAGAAGACCTCTCAAGAATTGCGGGCTTTAATGATAAGGATTTTGATGCTCTTGGTTGGGTTGAACAGCATGTCCTCCCTCAGACTTTTATTTCTACTGATGATGTGTCTATTGAGCACCATTTTCAGTATATGGCGCGGAGCTGTGTCCGGATGGCTAGTCTTCATGCCGCTATTGCCCGAGAGTTCAAGAAATCCCCTATTGGTGCGACCAGCTCCCGACTTGAGAAAGCTCAGTCTGAGTTCGAGAGGATTAGTGAACTGAAGGCTGCTAGGATTGTTGAGCTGGAGGCATCTTTGGAGAAGGAGAAAGCTAAAGCTACCGCGGCTGTGGCGGCAGCGAATGCATCCGAGGAGATGGCGAAGGCGGCGAAGGAGAGTTATACTTGGACATATGCCGAGCTTGTGGAGACAAAGGAGAGGTTGCAATCCGCTCAGGATGATTTTTACGAGTTAGAAGGACATGTGGCTAAGGGTATGGATGCTATGTTTGAAAATTTGAAAGCTCAGGTCCGGGTTCTTGCTCCTGACCTGGATCTGAGTTTATTCAGTATGGAAAATGTTGTTGTGAAGGGAAAGATCGTTCCTGCTCCCAATGAGGATGAGGTTCCGGTGTCTGACCCCAAAGTTCCGGCTGCGAACCCGACCTTACCTTTGGCCAGGGAGGAGTCTGGTGTGGAGGTTTTAAACCGAGATGATGGTGCTGTCAAGGCTGTCCTGATTTCTGTGGTTCTTCCTCCGCAGCCTTCTACCGATGTGGAGTCCGGAAAGGATCTTGATCCCCTGTAATCCTTTGTCTTTGGTTTTTTGCCCGGCCTGTGGGCTCTTTTTTTGGATGGTTTTTACTACCTGTTAATGCTTTTGAACACCTCTTTGCTATTAGCTACTTGTAGTAACTTTTTAGCTTATTATGTGGTGTTTGTTCGTGTTTTGACCTTTAGTTCCGCTTTATGCTTTTTAGTTATTTTTGGATAACAACCTTTTTAGCTAGCGCTTTTTTGGAACTTTGTTTTACCCTTTCCTTTGATTTCGTTTCTTCGCTTGTACTTTTTAGTTGTTTTTGTATAGCAACCTTTTAGTAAGCGTTTTCGAAATCTTTGCTTTCGCCGTTTTAAGGCTTCTTTCTTGGATCCGGGCTTTTTTCTCGGACCTCGGGCGTTCGAGTACCTCCCTTTGTTGGGTCCGACCTTGTCGTTGGTCGGCCTTTTAAGTTATTTTTGTAATCTCTTTTTATTTGGCTTTTTGAGCCTTTTCAGAGTTGCTTTATAACTTCTCACATTAATCTGAACCTCGTCGCTTTATCTTTGCCGACCTTGTGTGGTCTTTTGGCAATGATTTTTTGCGTTTTGCCGAGCATAAATTAATGCGCCTTGGCGGGATACTTTTCAGGATTTGTTTCATCATGAGGGAGAAGAAGGAGAAGGAAAAGAGAAAAATTCGATTAGTATTAAAAAAAAAAATATTTACAGAGTGTTTACCCTTGACTAGGTCGGGCGCCTTTACTTGACCGGGTGTCTCATTAAAAAACCCCTTCTCCCGACTTTTGTGTTCCGATGTCATTTCGGATCAGAATTAGGTCGTGAATTGAGAAGCTTCGTTTTATTACTTTCTGATTGTATCTGAGGGCCGTTTGCCGTTTTAAGGCTTCTTCTCGGATCCGGGCTTTTTCTCGGACCTCGGGGAGGAGGTCGAGTTCTTCCCTTTGTGCATGCGGGTTACCTTCTTCGTTGTAGAAGACGACTCTGGGTGACCCTTCATCTATTTCGATAGGAATCATTGCCTCCATCCCGTAAGCTAGTCGGAATGGCGATTCTCTCGTTGTAGAGTGTGGGGTTGTCCGATATGCCCATAGCACCTGGGGGAGTTCCTCGGCCCATGCCCCTTTGGCCTCTTGGAGTCTTCGTTTTAACCCGGCCAAGATGACTTTGTTTGCGGCCTCTGCTTGTCCATTGGCTTGTGGGTGCTCGACTGAGGTGAATTGCTGTTTGATCTTTAGCTCGGCCGCCAAGTTCTGAAAACTTGTGTCTGTGAACTGTGTTCCATTGTCTGTGGTGATGGAGTAGGGGACTCCGAACCTTGTGACGATGTTTTTGTATAGGAATTTGCGGCTTTTCTAAGCCGGAATGGTGGCTAAGGGTTCAGCTTCGATCCACTTT
>NW_026264851.1:2060461-2067883 GCF_000817695.3 Arachis duranensis
CTTTCACAAATTCCGTTGCATCTCTTTGCAAGGTCGGCCAGTAGAATCCGGCTCAGACTACTTTCTTGGATAATGCTCGAGCTCCGAGGTGGTTCCCACACATGCCTCCGTGGACTTCTTCGAGGACGCTCTTTGTTTCTGAGGTCGGGACTCACCTAAGGAGGGGGTTTGAGAATCCTCTTCTGTATAATATGTCGTGAATTAGTGTATAATTCTGGGCGTCTTTCGTGAGTCTTCTAGCTTCCTTCTTTTCGGCGGGGAGAGTTCCCGACTTCAGGTAGTTGAGTATGGGGGTCATCCATCCTTGCTGTTGGTTGGATATGTTTAGCGCTTCTTCCTCTCTTAGCACGGAGGGAAATTGTAAGGTTTCCTGGAGGAGACTTCTGTTGTTGCCTCCGGGCTTGGTGCTGGCAAGCTTTGAGAGGGCATCTGCCCGGGCGTTTTGTTCCCGAGGTATGTGCTGAATCTGTATTTCTGAAAAGTGGCGTAGTTGTGCCTGTGTTTGGTCCAGGTATTTTTTCATAGTGGGGTCTTTGGCCTGGTAGCTTCCATTTACTTGTGATGTGACGACCTGAAAGTCGCTGAAGATCGTGATTTTTGGGCTCCGACCTCTCCGGCTAGCTTTAGACCTGCTAGTAGGGCCTCGTATTCGGCTTGGTTGTTCGAAGCCTGGAACTCGAATTTTAGGGATAGTTCTATCCGCGTTCCTTGGTCGCTTTCGAGTATAACCCCGCTTCCTGTTTTGTTTGAGGACCCGTCGACATACAGGTTCCATGAGAGTGGGGTTCCAGGGGTCTCAGTGTATTCTGCGACGAAGTCGGCTAGATACTGGGATTTTATGGCAGTCCGGGTTTCATAGTGGAGGTCGAACTCGGACAGCTCCTCCGCCCATTGCAGTATTCGTCCTGCCAGGTCTGTTTTTTGGAGGATGTGTCTCATTGGTTGGTTTGTCCGGACTTTGATGGTGTGGGCTTGAAAGTAGGGACGGAGCCTCCGGGCTGTGAACACTAGGGCATAAGCGAACTTTTCTATCTTCTGATAGTTTAATTCGGCCCCTTGTAGTGCCTTGCTTACAAAGTATATGGGGTGTTGTCCTTGGTCATTTTCTCGTATTAATGCTGAAGCGACTGCTCGATGTCCAACCGAGAGGTATAGTACGAGCTCTTCTCCTTTTAAAGGTCGGGTTAGGATTGGTGGCTGCCCAAGGAATTCCTTGAATTCTTGAAAGGCTTTTTCGCACTCCGGGGTCCATGAGAAGGGTTTCCCTTTCTTTAAGAGTGAGTAGAGAGGTAGTGATTTTATCGCCGATCCTGCCAAGAATCTTGATAGGGCGGCCAGCCTTCCATTTAGTTGTTGTACTTCCTTGACACACGTCGGGCTTTTCATGTTGAGTATTGCTTGGCATTTGTCCGGGTTTGCTTCGATGCCCCTTTGAGTCAGCATGAAGCCTAAGAACTTTCCGGCTTCTGCGGCGAAGGTGCACTTTGTCGGGTTAAGTCTCATGTTGTGTTTTCTGAGGGTGCCGAAAACACTGGTGAGGTCGGTCAGCAAGTTTCTGTCTTCCTGTGTCTTTACCAGCATGTCGTCGACGTACACCTCCAGCTGTAGTCCGATGTGCTCTGAGAACACTTTGTTCATTAGCCTCTGGTAGGTTGCTCCTGCGTTCTTTAGCCCGAAGGGCATTACTACGTAGCAGTAGTTTGCCCTTGGGGTTATGAACGAGGTATTTTCTTGGTCGGGTCTGTACATTGGGATTTGGTTGTATCCTGAGTATGCGTCCATGAAGGAGAGATATCTATAACCTGAGGCTGCGTCTACTAATGCATCGATGTTTGGTAGTGGATATGGGTCTTTGGGGCAAGCTTTGTTGAGGTCTGTGTAATCGACGCACATCCTCCATTTTCCGTTGGGCTTTTTTACCAGGACCACGTTTGCGAGCCATAGGGGGTATTTTACTTCCGCCTATAAATACTCACCCAGGAGAACTATTGTGATGTAGAGAGTCATTTTCACTAGTTCAAAAATGAGTGAGGAGAGTTTTTTTGTCCTAGTCCACTGCTCTGAAAAAATAAAAAAAAAAAGCAAAAGGCATGGAGTTAAGTTCACTGACAAAGAACCGGTCAGTGTTTTTGTGCGTTCCATGATGACTCTGTCAGAACTAAAGATGAGCATTTTGCAAAAGGTAGGGCTGTGTGGGTCCAAGTGGGTGAAGAAGCTGTTTTACAAGATTCTTATTGCGGTTGTTTCAGCTGGGGTGCAGTATGAAACATTTGTGATAGGGTCAGACGAAGACATGCCGGTTTTGTTTCATTGTCGGTGCAGTTTTTTGAAGGTGAGAATACACGAGCTTTTTGCCAAGTTGGAAGATGGTTTTGATAGTTCTGGTGCATCGGCGCCAAATCCTCAGTCGATGACGGTAGGCGGTACGTCAACTTCGATGCCTGTCGTTGCAGCTGGTGGTCTGTTGGCTGAACCTCCATCTATTCCACTAGCGGCAGCTAGGTCACCTGGTTTGATTCCTGGACTGTTTGGTGAGAGTGAGCCGGATCATATTGAGAATTTGATGCAAGAGAATGATCTGGATGATGAGCCAGATCACATATTGGGAGACAGTAAGGAGGATACTCCGAGGACGCCACCAGCACGTCCGGGGCCATCGAGTTCTTGTACAGGCCAACAACCGCCACATTTCTCCACGTTGAACGTGGAAGCAATCGGCCAGCACTTGGACATGGATCCCACCTCTGGGAGGCAGGGGTTACATGAGGGAAATCCTTCTGGAGACTTTCAGGTTAGCCAATCTTTCCAGACTAAGGAGGAAGCTGTGTTGAGTGTTAAGGATTATAGCATCTGTCGTGGAGTTCAGTATCGGGTGATGGAGTCAGATCATCTAAAGTTTCATGGGAGATGCAAGGAGTTTGGGAATGGCTGCACGTGGTTGATTCGCATCACACTTCGATAGCGTAAGGGGACTTGGGAGGTTAGAAGGTACAACAGACCTCACACTTGCTTGGCGACGTTGATTTCTAGCGACCATCGACAACTCGATCACCATGTCATTTGTGCCAGGATATTTCCATTGGTGAGGGCTGATGCAGCGATTATGATAAAGGTGCTGCAAGAAGCTACGGAGGCAACATATGGATATAGGCCAAGTTATAGGAAGGTGTGGATGGCAAAACAGAAGGCTGTTGCGCATATATATGGGGATTGGGAGGAGTCCTATGCTGAGTTGCCACGTTGGATGCTAGGGGTACAAGCCACGCTGGAGGGAACCATGGTAGTGTTGAAGACTTCTCCAGTGCGTATTGGTGATCAGGTTGATGAGTCCACGAGGTATTTTCATCATCTTTTCTGGACATTCCCTCCATGCATTGAAGTATTTAAGCATTGCAAGCCACTAGTGAGCATCGACGTGACTCATCTATATGGGAAGTATGGTGGGACTTTGCTTCTGGCAATCACGCAAGATGGAAACTCGAACATCTTGCCCGTAGCCTTTGCTCTCGTGGAGGGGGAGAATGCGGAGTCTTGGGCTTTTTTCTTATCCCACTTGTGTCAACATGTGACTCCACAAGAAGGCATTCTGGTGATTTTTGATAGGCATAATGGCATTAAGGCTGCATTAGAGGCAACTGATAGTTCGTGGCGACTGCCTCACGCGTATCGAGCATATTGCATTCGACATGTTACCGTTAACTTTGCCCTAAGTTTCAAGGGTCAGGATGCGAGAAGGCTATTAGTGAATGAAGCGTACGCTAAGACTGAGGCAGAGTTTGACTATTGGTTTGATATCATGCGGACTGAGAATTCGGCCATGTGTGAATGGGCCAACTGACTAGAGTACGATAAGTGGACCCAACACCAGGATGGAGGAAGACGGTTTGGCCACATGACCATGAATATATCTGAGTGTGTAAATTCTGTATTGAAAGGGACACAGAATCTGCCGGTTACTGCACTGGTGAAGTCGACATATGGGAGGCTAGCAGAGCTTTTTGTCGTTAGAGGACAGACCGCAGAGGCACAGTTGGGATCTGGGCAATCATTTTGCCAGACACTGGTGAAGGCCATAGACCGGAACTTGAGAGACTCTATATGCTTCACCATTACTCTGTTTGACAGGCATCAGTCTGAGTACACTGTGGTTGAGACGACTCCTACCGGTAACTTTTCACTTGGTACGTATCGGGTTTTCTTCAGGGATCGCACTTGTGACTGCGGGTACTTTCAGGCTCTTCATTACCCGTGTTGCCATGCGATTGCATGCTGTGCCCAATCCTGGTTAGATTGGGCTACCTACGTGCATGAAGTTTATACCATGAGGGAGGGAGGTATTTAGTGTATACCAGATGTGGTTTCTGCCTTCTATTCCGGAGGGTCTCTGGCCACCTTATGATGGTCTGACGGTCATACCTGATCCGAACATGAGACGTACAAGAGAAGGTCAGCCAAGATCTACCAGAATCCATAACACGATGGACGAGGTTGATACCAGTAAGCCGAAACGCTGTGGGCTATGCAGATGATAAACGAATTTTTGCCGGTGTAGAAATTATCAAGTAATCAATCGTAGTATAGTCTAAACTGACGCAAAATTCATCATCAAACAATTCTACAATCTATAACCGAGAGTATTAGTCCCGAGCTGTTCTTCCCTAGGAATGCTACAAGGATGCATGCTATTGGTTAAGTGGTCTTTTGGGGCTTGAAGAATTGTGGCATAAAAGTGCTAATAAAAGAAAACAACAATCAATCAATATTAAAAGCCTTGGCCAAGGTTGAACATTGGAAGTTCCATCACTATAGCTTCCTTCAATTGTGATAACAAAGGAGTGTTGCTTCACTTAGTTAACCCCTAATTATAGAGGAAAGTCAAGTAAAAGTAACTAACTTGAGTCACAAGTCCTAGTCTTACCCTAGGGAAGTCTAGCTTTAGTGCACTCTAAGTCAATTAGCAATTCTCAATTCTCAATCAACAATTGACATCCACTATTCAAGTGTCTCCAATGACTCAACCATTAGGCCAAGTAAGGGGATGCTACTCCATATCTAAAGTTGGCATTTTCTCAAACATGTGGAGGGCAAGAATGAAAGACATAGTAAAATTGGGAAAAAGGTTTAGAATCAAAGTAATTCAACACAAGAGATTAACAACAATCAACAATGAACAACAATGAAAATGAGATCTTCAATGAATTAATAGAATCCAAAACAACAAAGTTAAATCTAAGATCTAAGAGAATTGAACAATTACAAACACTAATTGAGATTAGAGAAGATGATCTACAACATGAACAAAGTAAAGTGAGAGTTGCAATAGATCTCACCAAGAAAAGGTTGAGAATTGAGAAAATAAAGATGAATCCTAGAGAGAAGTTGGAGTTTCTTTCTCTACAAATGTAACTAACTAAAAATATCTAAGAAAACTTGTAAAATGAGTCTATGGATGTGAATGTGTGTCAATCCCCTTCAATCCTTGGCTCTTATATGCATTTTGGCGCCAAAGTTGGTTGTTAAAACCTTCCAAAATCGCCAGGCACGTGTTGCAATAACAGAATCACGTGCGGACTACGACACGTGCGCGCACGGTACGCATGCGCGTCCCTGGCTAATTCTGCGATGTGCGCGCAAGCGCCTTGTGCGCGTACGCGTGCTTGGCCGAGATCAATTCTTTGGCTTTTTGTGATTCTCTCCACTTGCATGCTTCCTTCCTTGCTTCCTTTGATCCATGCCTAGCCTATTTCACCCTGAAATTACTAGCAAACACATCAAGGCATCTTATGGAATCAAGGAGAAATTAGAATTCATCAAAATAAGGCTTAAAAAGCATGTTTTTACACTTAAGCATAAATATGGGAGAGATAACAAAACCATGCTAATTCATAGGCTAAATGTGACAAAAGGTTATCAAAATACTCTAAATTCAATACAAGATAAACCGTCAAATTGGGGTTTATCAGCATGTATGGTGGTTTTCTGAATGCTGCTCCCACAGTGTCCGGGATTAGGGTTGATATAGGATCCTAAGACCCTCCTTTCTTGCCCAGCACGGTTGGCATGGCCTTGATTATGAGCCTCCTCTTCATGGTTGTTCTCCAAGTTTTCTTCCATGTTGGGATCAAAATACTCTTCCTCTGCTTCCTCAGCACCAATAATCCTTTTTCCTCTTGTTTCCCTTCGTCGTCTCCAAAGGGTTCTTTCAGGTTCTGAATCAAAGGATGTTGAAGCTCCTTCTCTTCTCCCTGTCATACAACAAACAGATTGCACAACATGAGGTATAGTGAAGATTATTCTTGTCAGAATGATTGTTAGTGTGAGTGATACAATTTATCAAACAGTTAGTGGGTTAGTGAGCTGAATTATGATCAACTAAGAAAAAGAGAATAGAAAATAGAGAAGGTATAGGAGGTGAGGAAGAAATTAAAAATGAACTAAGGTAAATTGACTGAATAATACAAAACGAATAATAAAAGATATAAAAAAATGCTCAATCTAGTGATCTTCTAACTTAATCATTGTTGATTCAAAATCAATCCCCAGCAACGTCGCCATAAACTTGATGCATGAAAACTTGTCTCTCAACAAATTTCCCTTCGGCAAGTATACCGAATTGTCGTCAAGTAAAACTCACAATAGAGTGAGGTCGAATCCCACATGGATTGATTGGTCAAGCAACTTTAGTTAGAAGAATATGCTAGTTGAGCTAAACAGAATTTAGATTATGATGCATAAATTTAAATGACTAAAAAGTAAATAACAAAAATTAAAGTGCAGAATCTTAAATGGGGAGTTGGGATAATGAGCAGGAATTTAAATGGCAGAAAGTAAATGGAATGGGTAAGATCAGAAATGGGGATATCATTGGGTTTAGGAGATGTTGCATTCTCCGGATCAAATTCATTATCATCCCTTCCTCAATCAATGCATTCATTAATCTCCTTGGCAATCTTAAGTGATTGGATTCCAATTCCTTGGCAATCCAATCTCTCTAAGCTTGAACAATTACCCAATTCCTTGATTTAATTGCTCATGGGAAGAGATGAAAGTGTGGTCACTGATTATACCACATGTATTTCCAAATCAAAGTGTTGGGAGGATTAAATGTCACAATATCCATCCAAACCTCAATTTGGTCCAACATGAGAAAGCATTTCTAGCAAGATTTCCTCATCCCTTTTCCAAGGTTCAAAGGAGATCCAATATGGAGAGTTTCTTTTCCAAGATAACAAACCAATTGAATTAAGATCGAAAGCTTTCTAGTAAGATCAAGAGAAAATAAAGAAGAAGAAGAATGAAAACTATAATTGATCCATCAAATTACAACAGAGCTCTCTAACCCAATGGTGCACGAAATTGCAATCACACTTTTGCAATCCCGCACAACTAACCAGCAAGTGTACTGGGTCGTCCAAGTAATAC
>NW_026264851.1:2071034-2071629 GCF_000817695.3 Arachis duranensis
GTTCTTCTGTGCGTCATTTAGAACACGGCTGGCATAGTAAATGACGTGTAGAAGCTTGTTATGCCTCTGTCCCAACACTACACCAATGGCATGGTCACTGGCATCACACATTAGTTCAAATGGCAATGTCCTATGGTATGGTCACTGGCATCACACATTAGTTTTAATGGTAATGTCCAGTCTGGTGCAGAGATGACTGGTGCTGTGACCAGCTTAGCTTTTAAAGTCTCAAACGCCTGCAGACACTCATTATCAAAAATAAATGGAGTGTTAGCAGCTAGCAGATTACCAGAGGTTTGGCAATTTTTGAAAAATCCCTTATAAACCTTCTGTAGAATCCTGCATGCCCCAGAAAGCTTCTGATTGCCTTAACATTGGCAGGTGGTGGTAATTTTTCAATTACCTCTACCTTTGCCTTATCCACCTCTATTCCTTTGTTTGAAATTTTATGTCCAAGGACAATCCCTTCAGTCACCATAAAGTGACATTTTTCCCAGTTTAAAACTAGGTTGGTCTCTTGACATCTTTTCAGAACAAGTGCTAGATGGTTAAGGCAGGAGCTAAATGAGTCTCCAAATACTGAAAAGTCATCCAT
>NW_026264851.1:2074041-2075485 GCF_000817695.3 Arachis duranensis
CTTAGCTGTGTCATCCTTTTTGGAGGGTAAAATTGATTCAGGAATTTGTTTGATAACTGTTTCCATGTCTTTATGCTTGCTGTAGGTTGGTTATTCAACCACCTTTTAGCTTGATCTTTTACAGCAAATGGAAACAGTAATAGTCTGTAGACATCCTGATCCACCTCTTTATCATGTACTGTGTCAGCAATTTGTAAAAACTGTGCCAGAAACTCAGTAGGTTCTTCCTGTGGAAGACCGGAATACTGGCAATTTTGCTGCACTATGATAATGAGTTGAGGATTTAGCTCAAAGCTGCTTGCTTTGATGGGAGGTGTACAGATGCTACTCCCATATGCAGCTGTAATGGGGTTAGCATATGACCCCAGAGTCCTTCTGGACTGTTCAATTCCACTTAGGTCCATGATGGAGAAAGGGAATATGATATGGATTCACAAGTAACGTTTTTTTTTTATTTAAAAATGACCGAAAATAATAAAAGAAAACAAATGGAAAATAAAATAAAATTTCGAAAAACTAAAAGAAAAAAAAGTAAAATCGAAGCAAATTGGAGACTAAATCAATCAACTAATTAAAAAGATTTTGGAATTGACAATTAAAAAGATATGATTGGAAATTATTTTGAAAAAGATATGATTGAGAAGATATGATTGCAAATAAGAATGATTGAAAAGATATGATTGAAAAATTTTTATGAAAAAGATTTGATTTTTGAAAAGAGGAAAGAGAAAAACACAAAAAGACACCAAACTTAAAATTTTTAGAAAATCAAACACTACTTTTTTCGAAAATTTTTAAGGGAAAAACACAAAGAGGACACCAAACTTAGAACTTTTATGAATCAAAAAGGGACTAAAACATGCAAAAATCGAAAATTGAAAGAAAAACAAAAGCATGCAATTGACACCAAACTTAGAATATGAAACTAGACTCAACTAAAAGACTCTAAACCAACAAAAATAAAAAAATCCTAATCTAAGCAACAAGATAAGCCGTCAGTTGTCCAAACTCAACAATCCCCGGCAACGGCGCCAAAAACTTGGTGCACGAAATTGCAATCACACTTTTGCAATCCCGCACAACTAACCAGCAAGTGTACTGGCTCGTCCAAGTAATACCTTGCGTGAGCAAGGGTCGATCCCACAGAGATTGTCGGCTTGAAGCAAGCTATGGTTATCTTGTAAATCTTAGTCAGGATATCAGAAATTATCAGGATTGATTGTGAAAAGCAAAAGAACATGAAATGGTTACTTGTTTTGCAGTAATGGAGAATAGGTTGAGGTTTGGAGATGCTCCATCTTCTGAATCTTTGCTTTCCTACTGTCTTCTTCCTCAAGCATGCAAGGCTCCTTCCATGGCAAGCTGTATGCAAGGGTTTCACCGTTGTCAGTGGCTACCTCCCATCCTCTCAGTGAAAATGTTCAACGCACCCTGTCACGGCACG
>NW_026264851.1:2076028-2099630 GCF_000817695.3 Arachis duranensis
TTTGGGCCATCAAATCTTGGGCAAAGTATGGACTATCATATATTGCTGGAAAGCCCAGGATGTCTACTTTCCAACGCCGTTGAGAGCGCGCCAATTGGGCTTCTGTAGCTCCAGAAAATCCGCTTCGAGTGCAGGGAGGTCAGAATCCAACAGCATCTGCAGTCCTTTTTGGTCTCGGAATCAGATTTTTGCTCAGGACCCTCAATTTCAGCCAGAAAATACCTGAAATCACAGAAAAACACACAAACTCATAGTAAAGTCCAGAAAAGTGAATTTTAGCTAAAAACTAATAAAAATATACTAAAAACTAACTAGATTATACTAGAAACATACTAAAAACAATGCCAAAAAGCATACAAATTATCCGCTCATCACCCAACGAAAGGGGTTTAGTTGTTCATAGCTCTAGGAATAAAAAATGGCAGAAAAGAAGAATCCATGCTAGAAGTACAGAAAAGTAAATATGCAGAGAGTAGTTCCCAAAAGAGCTAAGCTTCTCTCTAGTTCAAAACTACTCCTATTTATACTACTCCTCATGATCTTCTAGTGAGTTCTTCAAGTCTTGGATGTGGGCTCTGGACCTGACTTGAAGCAATTCTCATCTTTAGTGGGCCCAGCTTGCAGAGAAATAAGAATTAGGCTTGGGCATTTAGTGAGATTAACGTTGGGTAATATTTTGAGTGCAAGAACGTTAGTGGCATTCACTTTTTCCACTAACGTTCCACCCTTATATACCCACGTTAATTCCAACGTTAGAAATCTTGACGTGACTTCTAACGTTTCTTACTCAATCCTTGGCCAACGTTAATGGGACTCACTTTTCCCATTAACGTTGGCTTGTGCCCCTTTTCACAAACGTTAATAGGAATCACTTTTCCCATTAACGTTGCTTGCCTCTTGCCTCTATGTTAGATCTCACGTTAGCTTGGCTAACGTAGCTCTTAACGTGGGTCTCTATCACCTTCGAGAGCGTTAGTGACACTCACCTTTGTCACTAACGCTCCAATTGCCTTAAGTCCCTACGTTAGAACCCACGTTAACTAAGTTAACATGGCTCTTAACGTAGTAATGAAGCCATCTCCCAACGTTAGTGACAAAAGTGAGTGTCACTAACGTTAGTTCTTTGAATTCAACTCCACGTTAACTCTCACGTTAACAATCTTAACGTGAGAGTTAACGTAGGCAATGCTAATGATCCAACGTTAGTGACAAAAGTGAGTGTCACTAATGTTGGCGTTTTTGATCCTCTTCCACGTTAGAGTTCACGTTAACTAAGTTAACGTGACTCTTAACGTGGGGCATTGCCTAGTTTTCCAACGTTAGTGGTGTTCACTTTTACCACTAACGTTGAGGAGAAACGTTATTAGAGTTCATGTTTCTCGTTAACGTGAAGTCCTTTTTTTTTCTACGTTAAGTACCATGTTAACTTAGTTAACGTGGCTCTTAACGTAAGCTATGAATGGCTTCGCAGGCGTTATTGGTGATCACTTTTCTCATTAACGTTGCAAGCTCTTTGCCATCCACGTTAGTAGTCACGTTAACTAAGTTAACGTGAATGCTAACGTGGTTCTTCCATGCTTTATTTGTCCTGAAATCAAGCAATTAAAGTGCATCAAAGCTCTAGCTAGAGTCATGAGATTATGCATCATCAAATTCTCATGCAATTCTGGCAAAAATCTCATGAAATCATGCAAAATTCACAATAGTTGCTTAAATGAAGGTGTAAGTGTATTTTCACCCAAAACTTGCCTTATTCACTAGGAAAATGCATGAAACTACCCTAAAACAGTAAAGAAAAGGTCAGTGAAACTGGCCTAGATGCCCTGGAATCAACCACCATCTCTATTTGTTAGTTAGCTAGTTTAATTTTCTATTTTAGTAGATTAGGTTGTTAGGATAGGTTGGATTTTGGTGAAAAGTGTTGGATTATTGATTTGATTTTCTAATTGTGCTGAGATATTGCTACTGATTACTAATATGATGCAATTTTTAGCATCAATTTTGTGAATATTCATTTTTGGATTTCTTTATGGAGGTTATACTTTGTTGCTTGGTGTTGAATTTTTCATGCTTAATTTTGTGCATACCATGTAGTTATGAAATTGTCTTCAAAGCATTCTAAAATGTTTGAATTGCATGTTTTAAAAACCATGTGATTTTATTTCATTATCTATCATTAGGCAATTTGCTTCTATTTGATGCATTTGTTGTTAGGTGATACTTGTTTATGTTGACTTTTGTTTACATCACCAAGTTTATGCATCAATATTGTGGAATTGTGGAATTGTGAAATTGGATTGTAAGCTCACCTAGGGATATTTTTTGAAATTCTCAAGTTATATGGACTATGCTTGCTATGTGATTGATTTTACCTTATATCTCTCGTTTTCTAAGTTGTATAGCAACCATGTTTCCCACTTTATGTCAATTAGGTGATGCGAACAAAAAGTCAATGTGTGATTCCATATTTTATTTGATCCATTAAATTTTCTTGCACATCACCCAATGTCCATTCATTATCCATTTTACAATTGCTTTTTTTTTGCTTGAGTAAATTCATACTTCTTATTACTTGTTTGTTTATCTTAACCTACAAGTTTTCCTTGAAGTATCTCAAGCACACTAAAATGAGTAAAATGCATACTTCTTTTATGTAATTGTGACATAGCTTTCAAGTGCTAGTGTGCAAGTTCTAAACCGCGCGCAAACTTAGAATTCGCGCACTATTATTCTTTAGTATCACGCATTAACTCACTCATTTCAGTTTAGTAATTCTTACCTCATTCCAACAATCTGTGCTTCCTTGCCTTTGAGTTTCCTCATTTTACTATATTTTGTTTAATATTCTTCAGGATGAGTCATTATTAGAAACAAGGATAGAAGAAGAAAGAATATGTAGCAGCCGGATGACCCACCACCTGAAGGTGGGGTAATGACGACTCCTTCGACTCTGCTTGACTTTATATGCACCAAGGACGGTGCAAACTTTTAAGTGTGGGGAGGTCGTCCGACCAATCGGCCAATCTTGGGTGAAAAATTCTAATCCCAATACTTTCACATTTCATTTTTTTCTGTTATTACCACGTCTTTTAGAATTTTTAGTTGCATTTTCTTGGTTTTCATATATATAATAAGTTTAGTTAAAATAATAAAATTATCCAAGGAATCTATTTATAAGGCATTCCAAAATTGATTCGAGTTAAAACATTTTTCATTGAAACTTGCTTGAAACATATTGTGGAACATGGTTTTTGAGCTAAGAACACACAACTATGTGAGTTTTGATTCTCATTGTATGGTTGTATCATTTCAACCACTATTTTTATTCTTGTGTGTTATTCTCTTTCTATGATTATCTTTGATGTATTTTATTCTTTATATCCATTATTCTATGTATGAATGTATTTATATGATTCAAGCTTTTATTTTATTTGAGCTCACTTACCCAAATGGCCTTACCCTTTTATCTACCATTGTTAACCAATTTTGAGCCTATTTAATCCTTTTTTTGTTCTTAATTTTAGCAGATCACTACCCCTAAGTGAAAAATAATAAATATCCTTAGTTTGGATCTTTGATTAGCTTAGGCTAGTGAGAGTATGTATCATTCAAGTGTGGAAAAGTTTGGGAATATTGATTGAGATAAAAGTGTATTTTGGGTTTTCATTGAAAATCTTGAGAATTGGGTACATATTCATGCATTCAATACTTAAACCATATGAATTAGTATTTTGTGTATATATTATGTTATATAAAGAAAAAAAAGAAAAAAAGAAAAAGAAAAGAAAAGAAAAAAGAAATGAGAAAAATAATAAAAAGGGGACAAATGTTACCCCAAAAAAGAAAAGTTTGAGAATTAAAAATGCATATGTGATGTGAATTGAAAAGAATGCATGAGTGTGTGAAAAAGTGAATAATGGGTAGTTAGGTTTTGCATAAGAGTTAAATAGGTTGTCATAGGTTAGATGAGAGCTTAAGTTAATCAAAGATTCAAATTTCAAGCTCACTTGACCATATATAATCTTACCTTGACCATGGCCCTGTTCCAATATTTGGATAAGTCCTCATGAGATTTGTATGCATGCATTGAATAATTATTGATTATTAGATGAAAAATTTTTTTAGAAAGCATGATTAGAGGAGAATTGAGTGAATCAACCCTAAATACTTGAGCGATTAGAGCGTATATACATCTAGTGAGGGGTTTGATTGCTCAATTCTATATTTTCACCTATGATTACTTATTACCTTGCAAGTTTATAAATTCTTTTCTAGGACTCAATTCAATTATGGATTTGATTTGATTAGGATTGCTTTAGCCCTTATGTTTATACATGTATTCTTGGGAATTGATTTATTTTGACAAAGTAGTTGCATGTATGTAGATAGACTGCATATAGGTAGTTTACTTCGAATAAATGTTAATACCCCTTTCTTGTAACTTTTTTGGGTTTAGCATGAAGACATGCTATTGTTTAAGTGTGGGGATGTGATAATTCCATATTTCATGGTATTTATTTGCTTTAACTAGGTAGATTTTATTAACTTTTCCTGCATTTATTCATTAAAATAGCATGGTGTTGTAAATTCTCCCTAAATTGTGCTTAAGATTGAAAATATGCTTTTTAGGCCCTTAATTTTCCAAATTTAGTTTACTTTAATTCTATTCGATGCCTTGATGTGTTTGTTAAGTGATTTTAGGTTTAGAAGGCAAAGATTAGATTGAAGAAATGAAGAAAAAGCATGTAAAAGTGGAGAATTCATGAGGAAATGAAATTTTGGAATTCTGCCCAGTTGCGCGTACGCATGCCTTGCGCGTCAAAGAAATGTGGCTGGCGATTTCTAGACCTCTTCAAGTCCAGATCCAACTCATTTCTGAAGTATTTGAGGCTAAATTCAAGAAAGAACAAGGGGACAACAATTAAGTTTAGTTTAGAAACATGTTTTAGGTTATATTCTAAAGAAAAGCTCTTTCTTCTCTTTAGAAATAGGGTAGATTTAGCTTAATTCCCTCTTAGATTTAGGTTTTAAACTTGTCTTTATTTAGTTTTCCTTGCAATTTCTTGTTACTACATCCTTGCTCTCTTAGTTTTACTTGTTGTTTCCTTTATTTTGTTGTTTTAGATCTTATGAACTCTTGTTGATTTTGATTTCTATTAATGCAATTTGATATTTTTATGTTTATGGTTGCTTATTGGGTTGCTATTATTATTATCTTACATTTGGTAGCTTTAGATTTTATATTTCTTGCTATTTTAATATGCTTTCATTTTATCCCTTCTAAGTGTTTGATAAAATACTTGGTTTGGTTTTAGAGTAGATTTTAGCACTTTTGACTTGATATTGAGGACTTAAGTTCCTTAATGTCATTGATGTCCAGTATGATTAGTAATTTAGGGTTGTTAGTTGGTTTTAGGATCAATTATGTCCATTTGACTTCATCCTTCGATGTTAGAGGATAACTAAGTGGAATTAACCCTTTGTAATTACCATGTTGTGGTCAATGATCTAGGGTAGGAAAACTTGACTCTTAATCCTTGCCATGAGTGTCTTTTTTGCATTTATATTATCTTAGTTGTTAGCTTTATTTACTCGCAATTTATATTTCCCATTAATCATTCTAAAAACCTCCAAAATTCTCATAACCAACAATATGCACACCTCCCTACAATTTCTTTGAGAGACGACCTGAGGTTTAAACACTCTCATTTTTATTGGTTTGAGTTAAGTGATAAACAAATTAAACTTTGATTAAGAGCTGTCTATTGGTTTGGATCTATACTAAAAATTCTGAACCGATGATTTTCCTCTGTCATTGGGCCATGCAAGCATGTTTCAAATAAATAAGCTTGTTAAAAAGGAATTTCTGAAAGGTCTTCCTAAGACTAAGTTTGAAAAAGACATCACATATGATGATTGTCAAATGAAAAAACAAACAAAAAATTTCAATTTAACAAAAGGAAGATATTTCTACTAATAGACCACTTGAATTGCTACATATTGATCTCTTTGGTCCAACAAGTACTCAAAGTTTGGGTTGTAAATACAATGGTTTGGTAGTTGTGGATGACTATACAAGATTTGGTTGGGTTTTATTTATAGCACACAAAAATGATGCATTTTCAGCCTTTGAGGCTTTTAGCAAAAGAATGCAAAAAAAAAAAGGATTTGAAGATTGCTTCTATTAGAAGTGATCATGGTAAAAAATTTGAAAATCATTATTTTGAATCCTTTTGTGATGAACTTGGAATTTCACACAACTTTTATTATTCAAGAACACCTAACAAAATGGTATTATAAAAAGAAGAAATAGAAGCATTCAAGACATGTCAAGAGCCATGTTGTGTGAAAAGTGATGTTCTTAATTCCTTTGGACTGAGGCCGTAAACACGACATGCTACATTTTGAAAAGAACAATCATAAGAAAATTCTTGAAGAAAACTCTTTATAAGATTTAGAAAGGATACCCACCAAACTTGAATTACTTTTATATTTTTGGATGTAAATGCTTTGTTTTAAATACAAAAGAAAATTTAGGAAAGTTTATACAAAAACATATGAATGTATATTTGTAGGTTACTCCATAACTAGCAAAGCATATAGAGTTTACCATCTAAGATGCTAAAATCATTGAGGAGTCCATACATGTTATATTTTGTGATTCTAACTTGGTTCAAAGTGTTTTGGAAGACTCTGATGCAGGAAATCAAATGGAAAGTAATAAAGATGAAGCCCAAAATCAAGAAAAAGATAATTATGGGCAACCTAATTCTGAACCTGTTGTGCAGACGATTCAATAGGAGATAAATCCATTTTATCTCCAGAAATTGATGAAATCCCTGGGAATACCAGTTCCACTGATCCCAACTTGACCGAATCTATTCCTAAATCCTCAAGACCCCGTGAATGGAGATTTCTAAAGAATTACCCACAAGAATTTTTCATTGGAGATGTTTCTCAAGGTGTCAATACTCGATCCTCCTCTAGAAAGGCAATTGAAGAATCAAATTTGGCTTTTCTATCACAAATAGAGCCTCAAAATATCAAAAAAGCACTTGATGACCTTTCTTGGGTAAAAGCCATGGAGGACGAACTTCAACAATTTTAAAAGAATCAAGTGTGGACACTTGTCCCTAAACCTAATGGAAAGAAAGTAACTGGCACTAAATGAATTTTCACGAACAAATTTGGTGAAGATGGAGGCATTGTTAGAAACAAAGTAAGATTAGTGGCGCAAGGATATGATCAAGAAGAAGAGATAGATTTTGATGAATCCTTTGCTTTTATGGCTCGAATGGAAGCTATTAGGCTTCTTCTAGCATATGCTGCTCATTGTGGCTTTAAATTATTTCAAATCGATGTGAAATGTGCATTTCTAAATGAAGTAATTGATAGAGAAGTGTATGTGGCACAACCACTTAGTTTGGAAAATAAAGAGTTTCCAAATCATGTTTTCAAGATTTCAAAGACTCTTTATGGACTAAGACAAGCTCCAAGAGCTTGGTATGAAAGATTTAGTTCTTTTCTTTTGAAAAATGATTTTCAAAGAGGCACTACAGACACTACTCTATTCATAAAGAACTCTAATAACTCTTTTATTTTAGTCCAAATTTATGTTGATGACATAATATTTGGATCAACTAATGAATCTCTTTGTATTGAATTTGGAGAACTCAAGACAAGTGAATTTAACATGAGTATGATGGGTGAACTTAATTTCTTCCTTGGGCTTTAAACAAACTCCAATTGGAACTTTTATTCACCAAGAGAAGTATGCCAAGAGATTAGTTAAGAAGTTTGGTATGGAAAATGCCAAACCCATGGGGACTCCCATGCACCCTAACACAAAGTTATAAAAAGGTAAAACTGAGAAAGATGTTGATGAGATTAGGTATAGATACATGATAGGTTCACTTATGTACTTAACATCTTCTAGACCTAATATCATGCAAAATGTTGGAATTTGTTCAAGGTTCTAATTACTACCAAAAGAATCAAATTCTTTTGCAGTAAAGAGAATAATTAGATATGTACACGGTACATCTAACTTTGGTTTATGGTATCCTAGGTCTGATAAATTCTCTGTAGTGGGCTATTGTGATGTAGATTTTTCCGGAGATAGAATTGATAGAAGAAGTACATCTGGCATATGCTATTTTATGGGCAGATCTTTAAATGTCTGGTCAAGAAAGAAGCAGTCCACAGTAGCTCTTTCCAATGCTGAAGCCGAATACATTACTGCTTCTTCTTGTTGTTCTCAATTGCTTTGGTTGAAAACTCAGCTTGCTGACTGTAAATTGAATGCTGATAACATTTCCTTGTTATGTGATAACATGAGTGCCATTAATATCTCTACAAATCTAATTTTGCACTCAAGAACTAAACATATTGAAGTGAGATTTCACTCAATAAGGGAACATGTTCAAAAATTCAATTTGTTAAATCAGATGATCAATTAGCTGATATATTCACTAAACCTCTTTCTGAGGACAGGTTTTGCAAATTAAGAACTTGCTTATGCATTCTTAGTTACGATTCTTTATTTTAGCTTTGCTAATGTGTTGTTTAAGATTTTTGTCTCTCAGGTCGGAAGGAGATAATTCTGGACAAGTGAAGAGCCATGTTCATAGATCTTAGCATCTGGAGTTTAATTCAAAGTTCTAAATCATGTGGGCCAACCTTTCTGGTTAGATTTTTTGTGGTCCTGTGTGGTTCCTTAAACACAACCTCCCTTGGGCTAAATGAGTGTTAAAATTTGTCTTTTGGGCCTTATCGGTTTGTCTTTTACAAAAACTGTTTCTTTTAAATTTATTTTATTATTTTTCTTTTGTTTTAAATGAAAAACCTTTTTCAACATGAGGTTAAGTCTTTTCAAAATTTGTCATTGGTTCTGCACATGCATGTTTTCAAGAAACCATTAACTTGTAGCAGTTAGCAAACTTCTATTTTCATATTTGCTTGCCTACTCTTTGGTTTCTCCACTATTATCATTTATTTTGAAATTTGCAAACCCTTTGTATCACAACAATGAGGAAGAAAACCGCTAGTAGGAGAGGCACTCACACTCAGCAACTTCCAAGGATTCTTAAAAAACCTCGAGCCTCTTCATGTTCTAACGATCCTACCTTCACTCCTTCTCCCACACCTTCACTTTCTCCTCCTAGAATTGAACCCATGGCGTGCACGAAGACAACCCCTAGGTATCCTTCTTCGTCTCAGGTAGCGGCCCCATCAAGCACACCATCTCGTCCTAGCACTTCAAATGGGAAGCATCCAACCACGGAGGAACCTCCTCTTGAGCCCTGAAGGCCGAAGCCAAGGTCCACTCCTCAGCATCCTCAATGAGGTATGCCACAAATCCCTCTTCATTCAGTGAAGAAACCTCAAAATATAGACTCTTTTTCTCATAAATCTCACTTTATGAACTCTCACTCTAACTACAACCATCATCATTTTTCCTCTGCCATGAACTTTGAATTTTTTTCGAGGTGTTGTTTCTCACCATCTTCTATGCCCTACCTTTTTGGCTAACTTACCCACTCTGAAAAAGAAAGGTTTGTTTTTGTTGAAAATCTTGAGTTTTTAGATTGGAATCATCTGTTTAAAATAAAAAAGGCTGTATATTTGGATTTGGTTCGTGAATTTTATGCCAACATGACTTACCATGAGGGAAACATTCATTCTTATGTAAAAGGGCGTGATCTGAACTTGAATAGTAAAATTTTAAGTGATGCCCTGGGTTATATGGATGTTAGTGTTTGTGCTTACAGTTCGGGTAAATGGGATGAAGGGTTGTGTCATATCAAGATGCTTTGGCTCATGTGTGTGAAAGTATTTTTCTGATTGATGGTCTCACTCCTAATCATAAAGTCCTTGGCCCTCTTCATGCTCAACTACACCGTAATGTGAACCATATCATTTTACCCCAAAGGGGCTATTATCAAAGGGTGTTATTTTATGATACATTAGTTTTGTATGCCATCATCACTAAAACTGAAATTTCTTTTTCTTACTTAATGTTGAGGCATATGTACGATTGCATAAAAATTGACAAGAATATGTCTCTCCCTTATGGCATGTTTTTGACCTGCATTTTTGAATCATTTGGTGTTGACCTTTCCAATGAATCCTGTAAAAATAGACACTTTTATCTAAAAGGAGGTGGTGCAGTGAAACAACAAAAGAAAGGACGAACAAGAACTCAAAAGGTTGTCTTTGATGATGATGATGATGAGCTTGATAACATTCCACCTCTCTCAACTTCTGGAACATCTGCCTCAACCGGTCACAAATCACTCCTATATGGAGTTGTTAAAGATGTTTTGTAAGAATTCATAAACTTGTCCTACCATTTCTTTTCCACAAGCCAACAAGAGCAAAAACTTGCAGTAAGGAATGAAAATGCATTGCAAAAATTCAGAGATAGAGTGGCTATCCTCTTAAAATATATAGACAACATTCACGAGGACGACACCATGGGCACGGACCAAGAGGAACCACTGGATTCTGATGAGGATGTCTCGGAGGATGTCTCTAGAAGCTGATTTTTGTTTTATTACTCTTTGTTTCATAGAACTATTTAGTTACTTTTAGACACTATTTTCTATTCTGGATGACTGTATGACTTAAATACTGTTTTGTTGGTACTTAGTTTAATTCAGTTTAAGTGAATTTTAGGACTAACATCTTTTTGCAGGATAAGTAACTCTGGTTCCTCCCTTGATGACAAAAGAGGGAGTAGTAATAGAGTAGTAGTTAATAGTTTGATTATTTATTTGATGATGATTTCACTTGATGAATTTGTTTGATGACACAAGGGGGAGTAAATCTAACTTTTTCTTCCCTTGATAAATTTGCTTGAAGGTAACAAGTTTTAACTATTGGAACTGTGATCATGCTGGTTTGAATGTTTTAAATGGTTTGATTATGCAAGCTCTGGTACTTTAAAAGTATTTGAATTATGAACTTGGGTTGATCATACACGTGTGTCATGATCTGGTGTTTGGTTTTTGATAGGAAAAATTGTGACTCATACTTTTCACAACTCGAACAATTCCTAGCAATGGCTCCAAAAACTTGGTGCACAATACTATGGTTCACACACATTCTTCACAACTTCGCACAACTAACCAGCAAGTGCACTGGGTCATCCAAGTAATAAACCTTACGTGAGTAAGGGTCGATCCCACGCAGATTGTTGGTATGAAGCAAGCTATGGTCATCTTGTATATCTCAGTAAGGCGGATTCTAATGTTTATAATGATTTTCGAATATAAAGATAAATAAAGCATAAAATAAAGATAGAGATACTTATGTAATTCATTGGCAGGAATTTCAGATAAGCGCATGAAGATACTGTGTTCCTTCTGCATCTCTACTTTCCTACTACTTTCATCCCATCATTCTTATTCCTTTCCATGGCAAGCTATATGTTATGGGATCACCGTTGTCAATGGCTACCATCCGTCCTCTCAGTGAAAATGGTTTAGGTGCGCTGTCACCGCATGACTAATCATCTGTCGGTTCTCGATCATGTAAGAATAGGATTTACTATCCTTTTGCGTTGTCACCACGCCTTACAGTCGCGAGTTTGAAGCTCGTCACAGTCATTCAATCCCTGAATCCTACTCGGAATACCACAGACAAGGTTTAGACTTTCCGGATTCTCAAGAATACTGCCAATGGATTCTAGCTTATACCACAAAGATTCTGATTAAGGAATCCAAGAGATATTCATTCAAGCTTATTTGCATGTAGAACGAAAGTGGTTGTCAGGCACACGTTCATAAGTGAGAATGGTGATGAGCATCACATAATCATCACATTCATCAGGTTCTTGGGTTCGAAAGGATATCTTAGAATAAGAATAAGCGTGAATTGAATAGAAGACAGTAGTAATTTGCATTAATACTCGAGGAACAACAGAGCTCCACACCTTAATCTATGGTGTGTAAAAACTCCACCGTTGAAAATACATAAGAACAAGGTCTAGGTATGGCTGATTGGTCAGCCTCCCCAAATAGCATGTGAATATGAAAAATAGGGAATAAGACTCCCAATACAATAGTAAAAAGTTCTACTTATACTAAACTAGCTACTAGGGTTACAAAGATAAGTAATTGATGTAGAAATCCACTTCCAGGGCCCACTTAGTGCGTGCTTGGGCTGAGCTTGAGCTTTACACGTGCATAGGATTCTCTTTGATTTAAAAGCCAAGTTGTAACGTGTTTTTGGCGTTTAACTCTGGTTTGTGACGTGTTTCTGGCGTTTTACTCCAGAATGCAGCATGGAACTGGCGTTGAACGCCAGTTTGCATCATCTAAACTCGAATAAAATATGAACTATTATATATTTCTGGAAAGCCCTGGATGTCTAATTTCTAAAGCAATTGAGAGCACGCCATTTAGAGTTCTGTAACTCCAGAAAATCCATTTCAAGTGCAGGGAGGTCAGAATCCAACAGCATCTGTAGTTCTTTTTCAGCCTCCTATCAGATTTTTGCTCAGGTCGCTCAATTTCATCCAGAAAATACCTGAAATCACAGAAAAACACATAAACTCATAGTAAAGTCCAGAAATGTGAAATTTGCATAAAAATAATAAAAACATCCCTAAAAGTAGCTTGAACTTACTAAAAACTACCTAAAAACAATGCCAAAAAGCGTATAAATTATCTGCTCATCACAACACCAAACTTAAATTGTTGCTTGTCCCTAAGCAACTAAAAATCAAATAGGATAAAAAAAAGAGAATATACTATAAATCTCAAAATATCAATGAATATTAGTTCTAATTAGATGAGCAGGACTTGTAGCTTTTTGCTTCCGAACAGTTTTGGCATCTCACTTTATCCTTAGAAGTTTAGAATGATTGGCATCCATAGGAACTCAGAGTTCAGATAGTGTTATTGATTCTCCTAGTTAAGTATGTTGATTCTTGAACATAGCTACTTTTATGAGTCTTGGCCGTGGCCCTAAGCACTTTTTTTTCCAGTATTACCACCAGATACATAAATGCGACAGATACATGACTGGGTGAACCTTTTCAGATTCTGACTCAGCTTTGCTAAAGTCTCCAGTTAGAGGTGTCCAGAGCTCTTAAGCACACTCTTTTTGCTTTGGATCACGACTTTAACCACTCAGTCTCAAGCTTTTCACTTGGACCTTCATAACACAAGCACATGGTTAGGGACAGCTTGATTTAGCCGCTTAGGCCTGGATTTTATTTCCTTGGGACCTCCTATCCTTTGATGCTCAAAGCCTTGGATCCTTTTTTACCCTTGTATTTTAGTTTTAAGGGCTATTGGCTTTTTTTGCTTGCTTTTTCTTTTTCTTTCTTTAAAATTTTTTTTCGCCACTTCTTTTTTTTTTCGCAAGCTTTGTTCTTCACTGCTTTTTCTTGCTTCAAGAATCAATTTTATGATTTTTTAGATCATCAATAACATTTCTCTTTTTCATCATTCTTTCAAGAGCCAACAATTTTAACATTCATAAACAACAAGTTCAAAAATATGCACTATTCAAGCATTCATTCAGAAAACAAAAAGTATTGTCACCACATCAATATAATTAAACCAATTTCAAGGATGAATTCAAAACTCATGTACTTCTTGTTCTTTTGTATTAAAAATATTTTTCATTTAAGAAAGGTGAAGGATTCATGGAATTATTCATAGCCTTAAGACATAGTTACTAAATACTAATGATCATGTAGTAAAGACTCAAAACATAGACAAACATATAGCATAAAACTGAAAAACAAAGAGATAAGAACAAGGAAGTTAAGGAATGAGTCCACCTTAGTAAGGGTGGCGCCTTCTTCTTGAAGGACCAATGGTGTTCTTGAGCTCCTTTATGTCTCTTTCTTGCCTTTGTTACTCCTCCCTCATAGCTCTTTGATCTTCTCTAATCTCATTGAGAATGATGGAGTGCTCTTGGTGTTCCACCCTTAATTGGTTCATGTTATGACTCAACCCTTCTAGAGATGTGTTGAGTTGTTTCCAATAGTTGTTTGGAGGAACATGCATCCCTTGAGGCATCTCAGGGATTTCTTGATGATGAGCTTCCTCATGCGTCTCTTGAGATCCATGAATGGGTCTCTTGTTTGCTCCATTCTCTTCTTAGTGATGGGCTTATCCTCTACAATAAGGATGTCTCCTTCTATGACAACTCCAGTAAGTTGCATAGATGGCAAATGAGATGAGGAAAAGCTATCCTTGCCAAGGTGGTGGGCTTTTCGGCTACTTTGTAGAGTTCTAGATAGATGACTTTATGAACTTCTACTTTCTCTCCAATCATGATGCTATGGATCATGATGGCCCGATCCACAGTTTCTTCGGATCGGTTGCTAGTGGGTATGATGGTGCGTTGGATGAACTCTAACCATCCTCTAGCCACAGGCTTAAGGTCCAGTCTTCTCAATTGAACCGGCTTGCCTTTTGAGTCTCTTTTCCATTGAGCTCCTTCCACACATATGTCCATTAGGACTTGGTCCAGCCTTTGAACGAAGTTGACCCTTCTAGTGTAGGGTCGTGTGTCTTCTTGCAACATAGGCAAGTTGAACGCCAACCTTACGTTCTCCAGACTGAAATCTAAGCATTTCCCTTGAACCATTGTAAGCCAATTCCTTGGGTTTGGTTCATGCTTTGATCATGGTTCATAGTGATCCATGTGTTTGCATAGAACTCTTGAACCATTAAGATTCTGACTTGTTGAATGGGATTGGAGAGAACTTCCCATCCTCTTCTTCTAATCTCTTGTCGGATCTCCAGATATTCGCCCTTTTTGAGCTTAAAAGGGACCTCAGGGATCACCTTTTTCTTGGCTAAAACTTCATCGAAGTGGTCTTGATGGGCTTTTGAGATGAATCTCTCCATCTCCCATGACTCAGAGGTGGAAGTAATTGCCTTCCCTTTCCTCTTTCGTGAGGTTTCTCTGGCCTTAGGTGCCATCAATGGTTATGGAAAAACAAAAAAGCTATGCTTTTATCACACCAAACTTAGAATGTTGCTCACCCTCGAGCAAAAGAAGAAAGAATAGAAGAAGAAGAAGAAGATATAGAGGAGAGGGAGAGAGGTGTGGGTTTCTGCCAAGGGGGAGAAGAGAGGGTAGTGTTGTGGGAAAATGAAAAAGGATGGAGGGGTTTATATAGTGGAGAGAGAGGGGTTTGGGTTTAGTCATTTAGGGTGGGTTTGGGTGGGAAAGAGATTTTGAATTTGAAGGTAGGTGAGGTTTATGAGGAAAAGTGGATGGATGTGATTGGTGAAGGAATAGGGAAGAGAGATTGAGGTGATTGGTGAAGGGTATAGTGTTATTGGATTGTGTGAAGAAGAGAGAAGTAGGGTAGGTGGGGATCCTGTGGGGTCCACAGATCCTGAGGTGATCCTGTAGGATCCACAGATCTTGAGGTTTCAAGGATTTCTCATCCCTGCACCTTTTAGGTGTGTAAAACGCCCTCTGTATGCAATCCTGGCGTTTAACGCCAGACTGCAGCTTGTTTCTGGCGTTAACGCCCAAATGTAGCCTGTTTCTGGCATTTAACGCCAGCCTGATGCTTGTTTCTGGCATTAAACGCCAGCTTGATACTTGCTTCTGGCGTTAAACGCCAGACAAATGCTTGTTTTTGGTGTTAAACGCCAGACAGATGCTTGTTTCTGGCATTTAAATGCCAGACAGCTCTTCCTCCAGGGTGTGCTTTTTCTTCTCCTGTTTTTTATTCTGTTTTTAATTTTTGCAATTGTTTTGTGACTCCACATGATCATAAACCTAATAAAACATAAAAGAACAATAGAAATATAGATAAGCTTCTTTAATGTCAATAGCTTGACAGTGAGCTCTCATGGAGCTTCACAGATGTTCAGAGCATGATGTGGGCCTCCTAACACCAAACTTAGAGTTTGAATGTGGGGGCTTCTCAACACCAAACTTAGAGTTTGGTTGTGGCCTCCCAACACCAGACTTAGAGTTTGATTGTGGGGGCTTTGTTTGACTCTGTATTGAGAGAAGCTTTTCATGCTTCCTCTCCATGGTTGCAGAGGAAGATCCTTGAGCTTTAAACACAAGGTAGTCCCCATTCAATTGAAGGACTAGCTCTCCTATGTCAACATCAATTACAGCTCTTGCTGTGGCTAGGAAGGGTCTTCCAAGGATGATGCATTCATCCTTATCCTTCCCAGTGTCTAGGATTATGAAATCAGTAGGGATGTAAAGGCCTTTAACCTTTACTAATACGTCCTCTACCATTTCATAAGCTTGTTTTATTGATTTGTCTGCCATCTCTAATGAGATTCTTGCATCTTGTACCTCAAAGATCCCCAGTTTCTCCATTACAGAGAGTGGCATAAGATTTATACCTGATCCCAGGTCACACAGAGCCTTCTCAAAGGTCATGGTGCCTATGGTACATGGTATTAAGAATTTACCAGGATCTTGTTTCATTTGAGGTAAAGTTTGCTGAACCCATGTATTTAGTTCACTAATGAGCAAGGGAGGTTCATCTTTCCAAGTCTCATTACCAAACAACTTGGCATTCAGCTTCATGATGGCTCCTAGATATTGAGCAACTTGCTCTTCAGTTACATCTTCATCCTCTTCAGAGGAAGAATAGTTCTCAGAGCTCTTGAATGGCAGAGGGAGGTGATTTTCGAAAATTAGAGAGGGGAAAGTAGTTAGGTGGTTTTGAAAAAGATAAGAAATAGTAAAATAAACAAAAAAAGTCAATTAGTTAGTTGAAAAAGATTTGAAAATCAATTTTGAAAAGATAAGAAGTTAGAAAAGATTTTTGAAATTGATTTTGAAAAAGAGATATGATTGAAAAGATATGATTGAGATTTGTTTTAAAAAAGATTTGAAAAGGAAATTAAAAAGATTTGATTTTTAAAATTAAAATTGATTACTTGACTAACAAAAAACTAAAAGATATGATTCTAGAATTTAAAGATTGAACCTTTCTTAACAAGAAAGTAACAAACTTCAAATTTTTGAATCAATCACATTAATTGTTAGTAAAGTTTTTTTTTTTTGAAAATTATGAAATGAAATTAAGAAAAATATTTTGAAAAACACTTTAAAATTTTCGAAAATATAAAAGAAAAAAATGAAAAAGATTTGATTTTTGAAAAAGATTTTGAAAATATAAGATTTTTAAAATTGAAATATTGACTTGACTAACAAGAAACAACTAATTTTAAAAACTTTTGACTAAGTCAACTCAAAGATTTCAAAAATTATGAGACAAATAAGGGAAATATATTTTTTTGATTTTTTGGAATTTTTAGTGAGGAGAGAAAAAAACACAAATATGACTCAAGACATAAAAATTTTGGATCAAAACAAATGATGCATGCAAGATCACTATGAATGTCAAGATGAACACCAAGAACACTTTGAAGATCATGATGAACATCAAGAACGTATTTTTGAAAAATTTTCAAGAAAAGAAAAACATGCAAGACACTATGAATGCAAAAACGCATATGAAAAACAACAAAAGAAATTTTTCATGTTTAGACACTATGAATGCAAAAATGCATATGAAAAACAACAAAAGACACAAAACAAGAAAATATGAAGATCAAATAAGAAGACTTATCAAGAACAACTTGAAGATCATGAAGAACACATGCATGAATTTTCGAAAAAAAAAATTTGAAAATTAAAAAGATGCAATTGACACCAAACTTAAAACTTGGCTCTAGACTCAAACAACAAACACAAAAATATTTTTGATTTTATGATTTTATAATTTTTTTTGGATTTTTCAAAAATTAATTGTGGAAAAACGAAAAAGAAGAAAAATTTTGGAAGATTTTTGAAAACTTTTTGAAAACAAAATAAGAATAAAATTACCTAATCTGAGCAACAAGATGAACCGTCAGTTGTCCAAACTCAAACTATCCCCGACAACGGCGCCAAAAACTTGATAGGCAAAATTGTGACCCATACTTTTCACAACTCGAACAATTCCTAGCAATGGCTCCAAAATCTTGGTGCACAATACTATGGTTCACACACATTCTTCACAACTTCACACAACTAACTAGCAAGTGCACTGGGTCGTCGAAGTAATAAACCTTACGTGAGTAATGGTCGATCCCACGGAGATTGTTGGTATGAAGCAAGCTATGGTCATCTTATAAATCTCAGTAAGGCGGATTCTAATGTTTATAACGATTTTCGAATATAAAGATAAATAAAGCATAAAATAAAGATAGAGATACTTATGTAATTCATTGGTGGGAATTTCAGATAAGCGCATGAAGATATTGTGTTCCTTCTGCATCTCTGCTTTCCTACTGCTTTCATCCCATCATTCTTACTCCTTTCCATGGCAAGCTGTATGTTGGGGGATCATCATTTTTCAATGGCTACCGTCCGTCCTCTCAGTGAAAATGGTCCAGGTGCGCTGTCACTGCACAGCTAATCATCTGTCGGTTCTCAATCATGTAAGAATAGGATTTACTATCCTTTTGCATTGTCACCACGCCTTACAGTCACGAGTTTGAAGCTCGTCACAGTCATTCAATCCCTGAATCCTACTCGGAATACCACAGACAAGGTTTAGACTTTCCGAATTCTCAAGAATGCTGTCAATGGATTCTAGCTTATACCACGAAGATTCTGATTAAGGAACCCAAGAGATATTCATTCAAGCTTATTTACATGTAGAACAAAAGTGGTTGTCAGGCACACGTTCATAAGTGAGAATGGTGATGAGCGTCACATAATCATCACATTCATCAGGTTCTTGGGTGCGAATGGATATCTTAGAATAAGAATAAGCGTGAATTGAATAGAAGATAGTAGTAATTTGCATTAATACTCGAGGAACAGCAGAGCTCCACACCTTAATATATGGTGTGTAGAAACTCCACTGTTGAAAATACATAAGAACAAGGTCTAGGAATGGCCGAATGGCCAGCCTCCCCAAATAGCATGTGAATATGAAAAATAGGGAATAAGACACCCAATACAATAGTAAAAAGTTCTATTTATACTAAACTAGCTACTAGGGTTATAGAGATAAGTAATTGATGTAGAAATCCACTTCTGGGGCCTACTTGATATGTGCTTGGGCTGAGCTTGAGCTTTACACGTGCAGAGGCTTCTCTTGGTGTTAAACGCCAAGTTGTAACGTGTTTTTGGCGTTTAACTTTGGTTTTGACATGTTTCTGGCGTTTTACTCCAGAATGCAGCGTGGAACTGGCGTTGAACGCCAGTTTGCGTCATATAAACTCGAATAAAGTATAGACTATTATATATTGCTGGAAAGCCCTGGATGTCTACTTTCCAAATCAATTGAGAGCGCCCCATTTGGAGTTCTGTAGCTCTAGAAAATCTATTTCAAGTGTAGGGAGGTCAGAATCCAACAACATCTGTAGTCCTTTTTCAGCCTCCTATCAGATTTTCGCTCAAGTCCCTCAATTTCAGCCAGAAAATACCTGAAATCACAGAAAAATACACAAACTCATAGTAAAGTCTAGAAATGTGAATTTTTCATAAAAACTAATAAAAACATCCCTAAAAGTAGCTAGATCCTACTAAAAACTAGCTAAAAATAATGCCAAAAAGCGTATAAATTATTCGCTTATCAGTTTTATTGCTTTAAACTTTGAAAATTTTTGATGAATTATTTTGATGGAGCTGCTAAAAAAAGTTACATTACAAGATATTTTTTGTATAGCATGAGTGTGTTTTTGTATAGTTGTGTTCTCTGTGTGTATATGAATGGTGCACAAAACTGGCTCCACAAAATTCACATAGATAGACAGGCAAGTATACTAGATCGTCCAAGTAATACTTGAGTTGAGTCAGGGTCGATCCCACAAGGATTATTGGTTGGAGCAAGCTGTGGACACCTTGTAGATCTTAGTTAGGTAGAAATTATAGTTTGTCACGAAAAGCATATAAAACAATTAATTAAATAAAACGTTACTAATTAGACAAGAATTCAATGGTGATAGAATGGTTGAGACTTCAGAGATGCTTTGTCTTTTTGGATTGACTTTTCTTACTGTCTTCTTCAATAACCTTCTGATTGCTTCAATGGCAGCCATAAGTGATTAACTCATGTCCTCTAATCAAGTTAACCTCCTCTACTGTAGCAATCCACCATGTTGAGATGACTCATGTCCTCTCATCAAGCAACCTCTAGGTTTTTCACTGTAGCAGAAGATGAAGCTCTAAGTAGTTCACTCCCCTTCACGATACTACTCAAGGTACCACAGACAAGGCAGATCTTTCGGATCAGAAAGTGCTGCTTCTCTGACTCTAGTCTTAACACCACAGAAACTTCATGCACCCATAGTCAACGGGATTATATGTCACATATCCAAATTTGCTCAGATACTCTATTGGAATCAACAATGCAATCTCTAGCTTTAGTTCAACGTTATCTGTGTCAGGAATCGCATGAAGCCCATGTAGAACAAGGGTGATTGTCACGGGTCACCTTCAATTCATAAGATGAAGAACGAGGTTGCATAAGAGAATAGAATCAGACATATTGAATGAAAACAGTAATATTATTGATCCATGAAACTCAGCAGAGCTCCAAACCTTAACCTTAGGAGGTTAGTGACTCATGCTGATAGAAAAATACAATGAAAGGTTTGAATGGGCACGATTTTTCTAACAAAGGTGAACTCTTGTATATAAATACTAATCTAATGACTAAGAATTACAGAAATAAGATAAACTAAGTTGATAGTACAAAAATCCACTTCTAGGACCCACTTGGTGAGTGTTTGGGTAGAGCTTGAGCATCTCCCACGTGCTAGTGTCCCTTGGGGGTGTTGAACGCTGGCTAAGGACCCTCTTTTGGGCGTTGAACTCCAGTTGCTCCCCTGTGGGCGCTGGACACCAGGAATGGGGCTGGTAGCTAATGTTGAATGCTAGTTTTGGGTATTTATTTTCGAAATAAAGTATAAATTATTATATATTTTTGGAAAGCCCTAGATGTTGGCTTTTCATAACCATTGAGATCACGCCATTTGGACTTCTATAGCTCCAGAAAAATGCCTTCGAGTGCACAGAGGTCAGATCTTGACAACATCTGCAGTCTTTTCTCTGCTTCTGAATCAGACTTTTGCTCAAGCTCCTCAATTTCTGCTAGAAAATACCTGAAATCACCATGAAATACACAAACTTAAAATAGAATCCAAAAATGTGAATTTTGCACTAAAACCTATGAAAACATAATAAAACTTAAACAAAACGTAACAAAAACTATATGAAAACAGCACCAAAAAGCATATAAAATATCTGCTCATCAATGAACAGCAAATGGCAGATGAGATGAGCATATATTAAGGGAAAGCAACCCTTGTAAAAGAAAGGGGGAGCACATCAAAACCTCTTGGCATCATCAAAGGGAAGTATCTTAAGCTTGTCTATACCAACTCCTTTAATTATAACCTTTGAAACTATGTTTGTCATCAAGGGAGAAATTGTTGAGTTAAAAAAAATAAATAACACATTGATGATGACAAACATGATTAAGATGGGTTAATAACCCAAGTAGGTTTGATGAAGTGTTTTAGTGTGCATGCCCAATTTGCTTTTGTTGCAGCCCAAACCATGGAAACCCAAAGCAACTAAATAGAGATGAAAACAAACCAAGCCCAATGTCAATCAAGCATTAGTGACGCAACCCTAAAGCTTTGTTCCCTTCGGGTGTTGGTAAGAAGGAGATAGTGTATGTTCAAACACCAAAGAGGAAGAAAAAAGAAAGCTAATCTATGAAGTTAATGTCAAATCAAGATAATTAAAGCATGCTTAGCAAGTTCAGATGTTAAAGGTATTTTATTTATATTTGCATGCAAGTTAATTACTTTATATTTTCTCCCACTTTCTGCACCACCATTTCAAGTAACAAGAAGAAAGTGGTGGCTGAATTTTCTCTGCTATGAATCAATGGCTTACATTATTTCTTGGAGTCAAAGTACAATTTCAAGCGTTTGGATTTGTGAACTTCGCTGAGCAAGCCATTGGCTGCTGCCACCATCTCCTTGGTTAAGACCAAAATCAAATTTTGAATCCCTAATTTATGGATGATTGAAGAAAGAAAAGGAAGGATGACATGTGATTCAAAAATCAAGAGGTTGACTTTGAAGAAACCTACCCAAGGGTCAAAACAAGGTACAAAACAAAAATTAATTCTGATTTGAGCTTAAGGAGAGAGAACCTGAGAGAGAGAGAGAGGGAGGGAGGGAGAGAGAGAGAGAGAGAGAGAGAGAGAGAGAGAGAGAGAGAGAGAGAGAGGTGTGTATCCTCACAAACTGAGTTTGATGTCTTAGAAGCATTGCACCTACACTAAAGGAAACACTTCGCCAAGATGAAGAATAATGTTTTTTGTTTAGATGTTGGGCTCTGCATATAGAGTCAAGGCTGCCATTCATCATCTCCTTCATGGTTTATTGTTTGTATTATTGTTTCAATGTATATCCTTTTTTGTGTTCTTTGTGAGGTAAAAAGCAGGAAAGTGAGGCATTGTCAAAAAGCCATAGAGTGAAATGGCTGAGTGATACACTTGAGAGAAAAGCCAAGAATGATTTCAGATTTCTTTTGGATGTATTTTTGTTTGGTATCAAGTACCTGAGAGGTGTCGCTTGCTATGTTGGGTAAGCACTTAGTGAGTCTAGTTTAGGTAGGTACATAACGAAATCAAGTTTGTGTTGAAGCTTGATGTGTCTCTGATAGAATTATGTTGAGTCCTAGAGAATTGGTGTATGTAATACTTAAAAGATAGTAAAAATTCCACCAACATTGTGGTAGAGGCTGGATGTAGGTTACATTGCACAAGACAACTGAACCAGAATATATGGTTGTGTTACCTTCTTTTTCTCTGCTCAATTCTATTTTTCTAGTTTTATGAGACAAAACGGAATTATCTCCTGTATAATTCACTGCGCCAACAAAACAGAAGCCAAGTTATAATTTTTGGTTTTAAGTCTTAATTAATCAAAGTTAAAGAAGGTCATATGATGAGCGGATAATTTGTATGCTTTTTGGCATTGTTTTTAGTATGTTTTTAGTATAATCTAGTTAGTTTTTAGTATATTTTTATTAGTTTTTAGCTAAAATTCACTTTTCTGGACTTTACTATGAGTTTGTGTGTTTTTCTGTGATTTCAGGTATTTTCTGGCTGAAATTGAGGGTCCTGAGCAAAAATCTGATTCCGAGACCAAAAAGGACTGCAGATGCTGTTGGATTCTGACCTCCCTGCACTCGAAGCGGATTTTCTGGAGCTACAGAAGCCCAATTGGGGCGCTCTCAACGGCGTTGGAAAGTAGACATCCTGGGCTTTCCAGCAATATATGATAGTCTATACTTTGCCCAAGATTTGATGGCCCAAACCGGCGCTCAAAGTCACCTACAGAAATTCCAGCGTTAAACGCCGGAACTGGCACAAAACTTGGAGTTAAACGCCCAAACTAGCATGAAAGCTGGCGTTTAATTCCAGAAAAGGTCTCTACACGAAAATGCTTCATTGCTCAGCCCAAGCACACACCAAGTGGACCCAGAAGTGGATTTTTACGTCATTTACTCATTTCTATACACCCTAGGCTACTAGTTTACTATTAATAGGATCTTTTGACATTGTATC
>NW_026264851.1:2099833-2107614 GCF_000817695.3 Arachis duranensis
CAAAAGAATCATTGGATTCTATTCCGGCCTGATTGAGAACCGACAGATGGAATGCCGTGCCGTGACAGGGCATTAGGAATCGTTCCAATGAGAGGATGGGAGGTAGCCATTGACAACGGTGAAACCCTACATACAGCTTGCCATGGAAGGAGACTTGCGTGACTGAAGAAGAAGACAGTAGGAAAGCAGAGATTCAGAAGATGGAGCATCTCCAAACCTCAACCTATTATCCATTACTGCAAAACAAGTAACCATTTCATGTTCTTTTGCTTTTCACAATCAATCCTGATAATTTCTGATATCCTGACTAAGATTTACAAGATAACCATAGCTTGCTTCAAGCCGACAATCTCTGTGGGATCGACCCTTGCTCACGCAAGGTATTACTTGGACGACCCAGTACACTTGCTGGTTAGTTGTGCGGGATTGCAAAAGTGTGATTGCAATTTCGTGCACCACCATATATTCAATCCCCCATTCTCTAAGCCTTTTAGAACCTTCAAAAACCATTTAAAATCCAATTTTAATCAAATGACTGGCTAATAAATTTCTCGGGTCTTACAAATGTCACCCTAAATCCCCCTTCCATCCTTTCCATCTTGATCCACCACCACTATTGTCACAAATGGGCAACTGCTACAAATCTCCAGCCACTATTGCTTGTGAGGACATCAAATAATCCAGCTTCTCTGACATGATGCTAAATGTGTTGCTGCTGGAGACTCTTCTATGATGGAGGCATCAATGAAAAAAGCAAGTAAACTTGTTAAAGGCACATTGAGAGCTGAGTAAACTCGTTAGGTGTGAACTTGACATTGCTAGAATTTGCTGATATCAGAAAAGAGAAGTAAATAGCAACAGGTGAAAATTTGACAGTTCCAGTAGGATAATGAATCCAAATAAGGACTACATAAGGGAACATGAATCTTTTAGGTATTCTTAATCTCTGACTCGATAGGATTTTAGTGTCTAAGGTCTTAACTAGACCATTTCAAGGGAATCACTAAGATGTACTATAAGAGCTCATCATGATTTTCGGTATTAGGAACTCAACATAAAAGAAATGGTATTATCAAAGAGAAGTTATCTAATCTTGATCTATTTCAATTCCATTCCAATTTTTTAATCACTTTTAAATATTTGTTGTCAAGAGGGAGATTGTTGAATTTAGCAAACAATAACTTAGTTTTTAGGTGATGACAGACATATGTATTTGGTTGGGTTAAAAGCCTAAAAGTTGAATTGATATGTGCTTCATTATATAAGCCCATATAAGAGTTGAAATCGACAAAAAATGGCTTTGCTATTTTTGGTTGATTTTGAATAAAAATATCAGGAGATCAATACTTTATTTTTATACTATTAGATTTATCTTTAGAGTTTAATGTGTAAAATTCAGAATATAGTTGACTAAATATTAACTAAAAATATAAATTTTGGTTACTAAATATTATAGTACTCTAAACTAAAAATATTGTGAGGTTAGTTTAGTCTTTATATATATATATATTCTATTTAAGAAGTAAATTGACAACTAAATATTAACTGGCATTTAACAACAGATAGATTTTACAATAGGTAGAATGTGAGTCGAACATACATCCCATGCAATGCATGTACATACAAGATACAACACACTTGTATTTTAATACAGAAAGATATGATGATTAATCCGCTATTATCAGCACAATTAGAAGGGGCAAAAGAAACCCTTTTCCCTTGAAGATCATACTCCACCTGAAAATTCATCTACACCAAATTTCGAAAGATAGAAAATCCAGCAGATAAGTTGGTGTTCGGTAGCAACAGCAAGCAGACCAAGTTGTTCTCAACAATAGTGTACATGTTCTCAAGTGGCAAGGTAACATCACCACCATTAAAGTGAAACACAATTTCAGGCGGCACTTCAACACTTGACCCTTTGAAACAGCCGCAGAAATCGAACGACTGTGGAAGATCTTGTACCGCCTCAACACTTGAGTAGATTTGCTTCATCGAAGTTACAATATCATTATACAACTTTCGGTCAAGATAAGTAAATGTTATTGGAACTTTCACTACTCGAAATCGAGTTCTTACCAACATTAATGCCTTTAGGGTTGACGTTGTAATAGCTTGGTGATATAGGGTTCTTTGTCAAGCGAGTTGACACAACCCCATTTCCTAAAATGTTTGCTTCGTCCCCGAATTTGAGTTTGCTATTGGAATTTGAATCAATAGGAGCCAAATAATATGAGAATTTGTGCCCAATTCTGTCACCAAGTTGTGAAACTAGTGACAATGGCCATGCTCCTAGACCAACTATCCCTGTGCCTTTCATAGTGCTACTAAATGTTATACTATTGTTATAGCCACATCCAAAAATTGAATTTGGAAATTTAACATCACCAGTGTTCACAAAATTGATGGAGTCAATACCCAATTTTCCACTTGTGTAAGATTACTCATCATATTGGTACAAATATTCACACACATTTGAGTTTCCACAAGCATGATGATTTTGAGGGAGTAGCATGCAATTTTGTGAGGTACATGAAATTGTTGTGTAAATGGAGGACTTTTTGGGATGTCTTGTGGAAAAAAACTCGAAGCATCCTTGCAAGGCGAGCATTGAACCTGTTCATGTTCAGGACCTGGATCCGAGGTATAGGTCAGCGGCAATGGGAGGAGCACTGATGGCGTCGTTCTCCAAGTATCTACGCCGAGAGTTCCTTCCTCGTCCGAGCAGTGTGGAGCACCTGTAAAAAGAACTCCGATGCTTAAGTCAGTTCGTGATCAAGAATTAATAATACGGAATACTAGGATAATGTTTTTGTGTGTATTTGTTGTGTGTTTAGGTCGTTTGGGTGGTGTTATCTAAACTTGAAATGAGTATGTTGCTCTGTCTGAGATTCTTGGTGTTTCTCTCGAGTGCTACTGCGATATATCTCGCCGAGCTGAGTCACGCCTTGTTGACCTAGTGTTTGTTACGTGATTTGTTAGACGTGGTATTTCTGAAGTATAACGTTGGTCCGAAATCATTGGTATAGATCACAGTCCCCAATCTTGACTTGCTGATGTCGAGAGCAAGTTGAGGTTTTCTATGGAGATCTGACGTTATACCTTCCATGTCCGAGGCCCCAAGCTCAACGTGGTACCGACCTACATTCCTTTTGAATATTAACTATTTTGTAATAAATTGTACAGTTTCAAGGAATCATGCAATCATGCTATGTAATAAATTTTAGTGGGGGATTTAATCAAGGTAGTCGCAGCCGTTGTTTCTATTTTGGCTATACGAACAGTTTCTTGAATCGAACGATTGGGGTTATTTTTCCTTTTGTTTCTTACCTTGGTAATGATCCAGTTGTGCACTCTTTAGTTTCTGCTCTATTTTTGTGACATTTATCAAGTTAAAGAGGATGGCGACAAAAGGTTAGTTGTTTCTATCCTCTTCTGTCAGTTCTTTCTATCTACTTCTTTGTTGACTATGAAAAAGCCAGAAGATAAAGTAGTTGAGGTGAAGGATGATTTGTATGAATGGGTGCACGCGGACATTAAGTGCCGCACGTAAGTGCAAAGAGCTTATGTATTTTTAATGTTGGGAGTTGGGTCTGTGGCAATTCCGACATAGGTTTAGAGCTGATTCCCTATAATGCAAAGGACAGGGTTTGTAAAAAATAGGAGGATTGGGCATATTTTTATGTGTATACCTGCTTGTTCACTGAACTGGGTGTTAAACTTCCATTTTCTAATTTTGAATGTTCGGCGTTAACGTAACTTAACTGTGCTCCGTTATAGTTGCATCCAAACTATTGGGCATTTCTTCATCCCTTTGAGTGTGTGATGTGTTTTTTGGAAACCGCCCCTACCTTGAATATTTTCTTTTCTCTCTTCTAGGTGAAAGGAGTCCGAAAGGGCCTCTGGGTGAACTTAAGCAGTTTTCCCGGTTGTTCCCTTTTTACTTTGTACAAATCATCTTTCAAGAGTTTTAAAGAGATGTGTGTTAAGGTTCGTTCTTGTGAGATGGAGTATCCGTTCTTTCTGGATTCGGAGCTAGGGGAAATTTTCCTTTTGTTTTAGTGTCAGGCCCATGCAGATATTGAAAGCAATGGATAGGACCAACGAAGAGGATTCGTTCTTGGATTACTTGATTTCCTGACTTTCTTTCGGAAAGCTTTTGTGTATTGACGATGTTTTAAAGTTTGAAAATGATCCCGAGGAGTTAGAAAATTGTATTGGTAAGGGTTTTCTCAATTGTTTCACTTTTGCTGTGATTTTCTAATCTGTTGACATTATTACTGTCCTTCATAGGTGGCAGTGTTCCGAGCTAGTCATCAACCAAAATGAGGTCCTTTTTGGAGAAGAAAAAGGAAAGAAAAGAGGTCTCGGTCAGTAACATGGTGAAAGAGGTAGCTACTGAGGGTGTACAATCTAGTGCTCCTCCTTAGGGTCAAAAGAGGAAAATTCTACAACCCGAGGATTCGGTTGAGGTCCTTTCTGGGTTTGACCTTGCTAGTGGACCCCGTGTGAGGGGTAACTTGAAAAAGAAAATGGGAATCCATGGGTTTGTTGTTGGGGGTAGCTCAGATTCAGTGTGGAGCGACCGATTTCCTTATGTTGCCCTATCAGAGAAGGTTACGTAGAGCCCTTATGACATTCAGGTATTGGGTGGTGCAGGGAAGGAAGTTATTGGATAGTATGTGCAAGTAGAATTTTTGGTTTTTATTTTACCTTTTTGATTTGTGGATTGATTATCTGAGTGTGCCATTTGTTGTAGGTTATGGCTACTAGGCTTCTTTGCATTGGTCGTAGTATGGAATTATTTGGTGTTCAAGAGAAAAAATAATTTAACCAAGTAAAAAATCTAGAGAAATCGATTACCGAAAGAGATAGTGAAACCATGGATCTGGCAAAGAGAATGAAGGATGGTGGACGAAATTGTGATCAAAGAGTTCTAGGCACTGTTAGAGAAGCTCACAACTCCGTTCAACTTAACTAGCAAGTGTACTAGGTCATCCAAGTAATACCTTACGTGAGTAAGGGTCGATCCCACAGAGATTGTTGGTATGAAGCAAGCTATGGTCACCTTGTAAATCTCAGTTAAGTGGATTCATAGGGTCAAATGTAATTGGATTAGATAATTAAAAGATAAATAAACTAAAAAGGGATAGAAATACTTATGTAAATCAATAGTGGGAATTTCAGATAGGCATACGGAGATGCTGTGCTCCTCTCGAATCTCTATTTTCTTATTACATTCATCCAATCCTTCCTACTCCTTTCCATGGCAAGCTGTATGTAGGGCATCACCATCATCAATGGCTACTTTTAATCCTCTCGGGAAAATGGTCCTATGCGCTGTCACTGCACGGCTAATCGTCTGGAGGCATCACCCTTGTTGATAGCTACATCCCATCCTCTCAGTGAAAATGGTCCAAATGCTCTCCCATCCTCTCAGTGAAAATGGTCTAAATGCTCTGTCACAGCACCGCTAATCATCTGTCGGTTCTCAATCAGGTTGGAGTAGAATCCATTGATTCTTTTGCGTCTGTCACTAACGCCCAGCCTTTAGGAGTTTGAAGCTCGTCACAGTCATTCAATACCGGAATCCTACTCGGAATACCACAGACAAGGTTAGACTTTCCAGATTCTCGGAATCCTACTCAGAATACCACAGACAATATTAGACTTTCCAGATTCCCATGAATGCCGCCATCTATCTAGCTTATACCACGAAGATTTTGTTGGGGAATCTAAGAGATATGCGCCCGGCCTAAAGTAGAACGGAAGTGGTTGTCAGTCACGCACGTTCATAGGTGAGAATGATGATGAGTGTCACAGATCATCACATTCATCAAAGTGTTGTGCAGTATATCTTGGAATAAGAATAAAAGAGAATTGAATAGAAAGTAATAGTAATTGTATTGAAACTTGAGGTACAACAGAGCTCCACACCCTTAATCTATGGTGTGCAGAAACTCCACCGTTGAAAATACATAAGTGAAAGGTTCAGGCATGGCCGAATGGCCAGCCCCCTGAATGATCAAAAGACCAAACTATTATATATTGCTGGAAAGCTCTGAATGTCTACTTTTCAACGCCGTTAGGATCGTGCCATTTGGAGTTCTGTAGCTCCAGAAAATCCATTTCGAGTGCAGGGAGGTCAGATTCCAACAGCATCAGCAGTCCTTTTGTCAGCCTTTTTCAGAGTTTTGCTCAAGTCCCTCAATTTCAGCCAGAAATTACCTGAAATTACAGAAAAATACACAAACTCATAGTAAAGTCCAGAAATATGAATTTAACATAAAAACTAATGAAAACATCCCTAAAAGTAGCTTGAACTTACTAAAACCTACCTAAAAACAATGCCAAAAAGCGTATAAATTATCCGCTCATCACAACACCAAACTTAAATTGTTGCTTGTCCCCAAGCAACTGAAAATCAATTAGGATAAAAAGAAGAGAATATACTATAAATTTCAGAATATCAATGAATATTAATCATAATTAGATGAGCGGGACTTGTAGCTTTTTGCTTCTGAACAGTTTTGGCATCTCACTTTTTTCTTTGAAGTTAGAATGATTGGCTTCTCTAGGAACTTAGAGTTTTGGATAGTGTTATTGACTTTCCTAGTTAAGCATGTTGATTCTTGAACACAGCTACTTATGAGTCTTGGTCGTGGCCATAAGCACTTTGTTTTCCAGTATTACCACCGGATACATAAATGCCACAGACACATGACTGGGTGAACCTTTTCAGATTGTGACTCAGCTTTGCTAGAGTCCCCAGTTAGAGGTGTCCAGAGCTCTTAAGCACACTCTTTTTGCTTTGGATCACGACTTTAACCACTCAGCCTCAAGCTTTTCACTTGGGCCTTCATGACACAAGCACATGGTTAGGGACAGCTTGATTTAGCCGCTTAGGCCTGGATTTGATTTCCTTGGTCCCTCCTATCCATTGATGCTCAAATCCTTGGATCCTTTTTACCCTTGCCTTTTGGTTTTAAGGGCTATTGGCTTTTTCTGCTTGCTTTTTCTTTTTATTTCTATTTTTTTCGCCATATTTTTTTTCTCAAGCTTTTCTTTTTGTTTTCACTACTTTTTCTTGCTTCAAGAATCAATTTCATGATTTTTCAGATTGTCAATAACATTTCTCTTTGTTCATCATTCTTTCAAGAGCCAACAATTTTAACACTCATAAACAACAATATCAAAAGACATATGCACTGTTCAAGCATTCATTCAGAAAACAAAAAGTATTGTCACCACATCAATATAATTAAATTAAATTCAAGGATAAATTCAAAATTTATATACTTCTTGTTCTTTTGAATAAAACATTTTTCATTTAAGAGAGGTGAAGGATTAATGGAATTCATTCATAGCCTTAAGACATAGTTACTAACTACTAATGATCATGAAGTAGAGACACAAAACATAAATAAACATGAAGCATAAAAATCGAAAAACAGAGAAATAAGAATAAGGAATGAGTCCACCTTTAGTGGCGTCTTCTTCTTGAAGGACCAACAATGTCCTTAAGCTCTTCTATGTCCCTTCCTTGCCTTTGTTGCTCCTCCCTCATTGCTCTTTTATTTTCTCTTATTTCATGGAGAATGATGGAGTGCTCATGATGTTCCACCCTTAATTGTTCAACATTGTGGCTCAAATCTTCTAAGGAAGTGTTGAGTTGTTCCCAATAGTTGTTGGGAGGAAAGTGCATCCCTTGAGGCATCTCAGGGATTTCTTGATGATGAGCTTCCTCATGCATCTCTTGAGAACCGTGAAGGGTCTCTCTT
>NW_026264851.1:2107704-2108020 GCF_000817695.3 Arachis duranensis
CTATGAATCATGATGGCCCGATCCACAGTAACTTCAGATCGGTTGCTAGTGGGAATGATGGAGCGTTGAATGAACTCCAACCATCCTCTAGCCACAGGCTTAGGTCCAGTCTTCTTAGTTAAACTAGCTTGCCTTTGGAGTCTCTTTTCCATTAAGCTCCTTCCACACATATGTCCATAAGGACTTGGTCCAACCTTTGATTAAAGTTGACCCTTCTAGTGTAGGGGCATTCATGTCCTTGCATCATGGGCAAGTGGAATGCCAACCTCACATTTTCCGGACTAAAATCTAAGTATTTCCCCCGAACCATTGTGAG
>NW_026264851.1:2108267-2110533 GCF_000817695.3 Arachis duranensis
CCCTCGAGCAAGAGAAGAAAGAAGAGAAGAAGAAGAAGAAGAGAATATGGATGAGAAGGGTAAATGTAGGTTCGGCCAAGGTATAGAAGAGGGGGTTGTGTTGTGTGAAAATGAAGTAGAATTGAAGGGTATATATAGGGAAAGGGGAGAGGGTAGGTTCGGCCATTAAGGGTGGGATTGGGTGGGAAAGAAAATTTGAATTTGGAAGGTAGGTGGTGTTTATGGGGAAGAGTGGATGGATGTGAATGGTGAATAGGGTAATTGGGAAGAAAGATTGAGGTGATTGGTGAAGGGTTTTGGGAAGTGTGACATGGGAAAGAGAAAAATAGGATTAGGAGGTAAGGTGGGAATATAGTAGGTGGGGATCCGGTGGGGTCCACAGATCCTAAGGTGATCCTGTGGGGTCCACAGATCCTGAGGTGATCAAGTGGGGTCCACAGATCCTGAGGTGTCAAGGAATTCCATCCCTGCACCAAATAGGCATGTAAAAATGCCTTTGCACACCATTCTGGCGTTTAAACGTCGAGTGGTGCATATTCTGGGCGTTCAACGCGCATATGTAACATGTTTCTGGTGTTGAACGCCAGTTTCATGCTTGTTACTCGCGTTCAGCGCCAGCTTTTCCTCTAGGCACATTCCTAGCGTTCAAACGCCAGAATGTTGCTTGTTTCTAGCGTTCAGCGCCAGATTCATGCTCTGTTCTGGCGTTGAATGCCAGCCAGATGCTTCTTACTGGCGTTGAACGCCAGTCTGTGCTTCCTCCAGGGTGTGATTTTTCTTCTGCTGTTTTTTGATTCTATTTTTAATTTTTATATTTTTTTCGTGACTCCACATGATCATGTACCTAACAAAACACAAAATAACAATAAAATAGAATAAAATAAAAATTCGATAAATAAAATTGGGTTGCCTCCCAACAAGCGCTTCTTTAATGTCAATAGCTTGACAGTGGGCTCTCATGGAGCCACAAAGGTGATTAGGTCAATGTTGTATAGTCCCAACACCAAACTTAGAGTTTGGATATGGGGTCTTAACACCAAACTTAGAGTTTGGTTGTGGCCTCCCAACACCAAACTTAGAGTTTGACTGTGGGGGCTCTTCTTGACTCTGAACTGAGAGAAGCTCTTCATGTTTACTCTCTTTTGTCACAGAGGGATGGCCATGTGCCTTAAACACAAGGTAGTCCCCATTCAATTGAAGGACTAATTCTCCTCTGTTGACATCTATCACAGCTCCTGCTGTGGCTAGGAAAGGTCTTCCAAGGATGATGCATTCATCATCTTCCTTCCTAGTGTTTAAGATTATGAAATCAGCAGGGATGTAAAGGCCTTCAACCCTTACTAACACGTCCTCCACTATTCCATAAGCTTGTCTCAATGACTTGTCTGCCAATTGTAATGAGAACAAGGCAGGTTGTACCTCAATGATCCCCAGCTTCTCCATTACAGAGAGTGGCATAAGATTTATCCCTGACCCCAGATCACACAGAGCTTTTTCAAAAGTCATGGTGCCTATGGTACAGGGTATCAAGAACTTGCCAGGATCTTGTCTCTTTTGAGGTAAAATTTGCTGAATCCAGATATCTAGTTCACTAATGAGCAAATGAGGTTCACTTTCCCAAGTCTCATTACCAAACAACTTGGCATTCAGCTTCATGATAGCTCCTAAGTATTGAGCAACTTGCTCTCCAGTCACATCTTCATCCTCTTCAGAGGAAGAATAGTCTTTAGAGCTCATGAATGGCAGAAGGAGATTTAATAGAATGTCTATGGTCTCTATATGAGCCTCAGATTCCTTTGGATCCTTAATAGGAAACTCCTTCTTGCTTGAGGGACGTCCTAGGAGGTCTTCCTCACTAGGATTTTTGTCCTCCTCCTCCCTTGGGCATTCGGCCATATTGATTATATCAATGGCCTTGCACTCTCCTTTTGGGTTCTCTTCTGTATTGCTTGGGAGAATACTGGGAGGAGTTTCAATGAATTTCTTACTCAGCTGGCCCACTTGTGCCTCCAGATTTCTAATGGAGGATCTTGTTTCACTCATGAAACTGAAAGTGGCCTTTGACAGATCAAAGACTAGATTGGCTAAATTAGAAGTGTTTTGTTCAGAATTCTCTATCTGTTGCTGAGAAGATGATGGAAAAGGCTTGCTATTGCTCAGCCTATTGCGTCCACCATTGTTAAAGCCTTGTTGAGGCTTTTGTTGATCCTTCCATGAGAAATTTAGATGATTTCTCCATGATGAGTTATAGGTGTTTCCATAAGGT
>NW_026264851.1:2110595-2127823 GCF_000817695.3 Arachis duranensis
GGCTTCTTTAGAAGTTGCCTCTTTAGTACTGTTGGATGCATGTTGCCATCCATTCAGATTTTGAGAGATCATGTTGACCTGTTGAGTCAACACTTTGTTCTGAGCCAATATGACATTCAGAGCATCAATTTCAAGAACTCCTTTCTTCTGAGGTATCCCATTATTCACTGAATTCCTCTCAGAAGTGTACATGAATTGGTTGTTTGTAACCATATCAATGAGTTCTTGAGCCTCTTCAGGCGTTTTCTTTAGGTGAATAGATCCACCTGCAGAATGGTCCAATGACATTTTCGAAAATTCAGATAGACCATAATAGAATATATATAATATGGTCCATTCTGAAAACATGTCAGATGGACATCTTTTGGTCAGCTGCTTGTATCTTTCCCAAGCTTCATAGAGGGATTCACCATCTTTTTGTTTGAAGGTTTGAACATCCACTCTTAGCTTGCTCAGCTTTTGAGGAGAAAAGAATTTATCCAAGAAGGCTGTGACCAGCTTATCCCAGGAGTCCAGGCTATCCTTAGTTGTGAATCCAACCATATTCTAGCTCTGTCTCTTACAGAAAAAGGGAAAAGCATGAGTCTGTAGACTTCAAGATCAACTCCATTCGTTTTTACAGTCTCACAGATCTGCAAGAACTCAATTAAAAACTGATAAGGATATTCAGATGGAAGTCCATGAAACTTGCATGTAAATTCTCCCAAAATTATGATTAAGAGTAAAAATATACTTTTTAGGTACTTAATCGTAACTAGCTGAGGTTTCAGCTCAAAATTGTTTGCTCCAATGGCAGGAATGGAGATGCTTCTTCCATCAAATTTGGACGTGGGTTTGGTAAAGTCACCAAGCATCCTTCTTGCATTATCATTATTGGGTTCAGCTGCCATCTCCTTCTCTTGTTCGAAAATTTCTGAAAGGTTACTTCTGGATTGTTGTAATTTAGCTTCTCTTAGTTTCCTTTTTAGAGTCCTTTCAGGTTCAGGATCAATTTCAACAAGAGTGCCTTTTTCCTTGTTCCTGCTCATATGAAAGAGAAGAAAACAAGAAAAGAAGAGGAATCCTCTATGTCACAGTATAGAGATTCCTTTATGTTAGTAGAAGAAGAAAGAGTGAAGAATCCAAACACAAGGGATAGATTATGTTCGGATTTTTAGATGAAGAGAGGTGGAGAGAAATGTTAGTAAATAAATAATTAAATAGAATAAGAAAAGAAAGGGAGAATTTCGAAAATAATTTAAAAAAAAGTGTTAGTAATTTTTGAAAATTAAAGATAAGATAAGATTAAAATTAAAATTTAAAACAAAAGAATTTTTGAAAAAGAGATGAGATATTTTCAAAATTAGAGAGGGAAAGGTAGTTAGGTGGTTTTGAAAAAGATAAGAGACAAACAAAAAGTCAAAGAGTTAGTTGAAAAAGATATTAAAATCAAATTTGAAAATATTAGAAGATAGGAAGTTAGATAAGATATTTTGAAATCAAATTTTGAAAAAGATAAAAATTTTTGAAAAAAGATAAGATAAAAGATAAAAAGACTTAATTCAAAAATTTTAAAATTACTTACTTCACTAACAAGAAACTACAAGATATGATTCTAGAACTTAAAGATTGAACCTTTCTTAACAAGAAAGTAACAAACTTCAAATTTTTGAACCAATCACATTAATTGTTAGCATATTTTCGAAAATTTGATATAAAGATAAGAAAAAGATTTTGAAAATAAATTGAAAAAGATTTTTGAAATTTTCGAAAAAAAGGAAAAAATGGAAAAGATATGATTTTTGAAAAAGATTCTGAAAAGATAAGATTTTTAAAATTGAAAATTTGACTTGACTTGTAAGAAACAACTAATTTTGAAAAAAAACTTGACTTGGTCAACTCAAATTTTCAAAATTTTGGAGAAAAGTAAGGAAAAGATATTTTTTTGATTTTTGAATTTTTAATTATGAGAGAGAAAAAGACAAACATGACCCAAAGCATGAAAATTTTGGATCAACACACAAGATGCATGCAAGAACACTATGAATGTCAAGATGAACACCAAGAACACTTTGAAGATCATGATGAACATCAAGAACATAATTTTGAAAAAAAAAATTTTGATGCAAAGAAAACATACAAGACACCAAACTTAGAAATCTTTAATGCATGGACTCTAACAAACGAAAAATGCAATCTTTAATGCATGGACTCTAACAAACGAAAAATGCATATGAAAAACAACAAACAACACAAAACAAGAAAACATCAAGATCAAACAAGAGGACTTATCAAGAACAACTTGAAGATCATGAAGAACACTATGAATGCATGAAATTTTCGAAAAATGCAAGAAAAATTTTTAAAGCATGCAATTGACACCAAACTTAAAAATTGACTCAAGACTCAAACAGGAACACAAAATATTTTTGATTTTTATGATTTTATTAATGTTTTTTGGATTTTTATTGATTTTTTCGAAAATAAAGTTTGGAAAAAACGAAAAAGAAAAGAAAAATTTTGAAAAAGATTTTTGAAAAAATTTTTGAAAAGAAAATTACCTAATTTGAGCAACAAGATGAACCGTCAGTTGTCCATACTCGAACAATCCCCGGCAACGGCGCCAAAAAATTGGTGGACGAAATTGTGATCAAAGAGTTCTAGGCACTGTTAGAGAAGCTCACAACTCCGTTCAACTTAACCAGCAAGTGTACTGGGTCATCCAAGTAATACCTTACGTGAGTAAGGGTCGATCCCACAGAGATTGTTGGTATGAAGCAAGCTATGGTCACCTTGTAAATCTCAGTTAAGTGGATTCATAGTGTCAAATGTAATTGGATTAGATAATTAAAAGATAAATAAACTAAAAAGGGATAGAAATACTTATGTAAATCAATAGTGGGAATTTCAGATAGGCGTATGGAGATGTTGTGCTCCTCTCGAATCTCTATTTTCTTATTACATTCATCCAATCCTTCCTACTCCTTTCCATGGCAAGCTGTATGTAGGGAATCACCATCATCAATGGCTACTTTTAATCCTCTCGGGAAAATGGTCCTATGCGCTGTCACTGCACTTCTGGATTTCCATGAATGCCGCCATCTATCTAGCTTATACCACGAAGATTCTGTTGGGGAATCTAAGAGATATGCGCCCGGCCTAAAGTAGAACGGAAGTGGTTGTCAGTCACGCACATTCATAGGTGAGAATGATGATGAGTGTCACGAATCATCATATTCATCAAAGTGTTGTGCAACGTATATCTTGGAATAAGAATAAAAGAGAATTGAATAGAAAGTAATAGTAATTGTATTGAAACTTGAGGTACAGCAGAGCTCCACACCCTTAATCTATGGTGTGTAGAAACTCCACTGTTGAAAATACATAAGTGAAAGGTTCAGGCATGGCCGAATGGCCAACCCCCTGAATGATGAAAAGAGGGAATGATCAAAGACTAAAACAATCAAAGATTAAACTGTCAAAAGATGTCTAATACACTAGTAAAAAGTCTTATTTATACTAAACTAGCTACTAGGGTTTACATGAGTAAGTAATTGATGCATAAATCTACTTCCGGGGCCCACTTTGTGTATGCTTGGGCTGAGCTTGATCTATCCACGAGCTGAGGCTTTTCTTGGAGTTGAACTCCAAGTTATAACGTGTTTTGGGCGTTCAACTCCGGATCATGACGTGTTTCTGGCGTTTAACTCCAGACAGCAGCATGTACTTGGCGTTCAACGCCAAGTTACATCGTCAATTTCCGAATAAAGTATGAACTATTATATATTGCTGAAAAGCTCTGGATGTCTACTTTCCAACGCCGTTGAGAGCGCGCCATTTGAAATTCGGTAGCTCTAGAAAATCCATTTCGAGTGCAGGGAGGTCAAATTCCAATAGCATCAGTAGTCCTTTTGTCAACCTTTTTCAGAGTTTTGCTCAAGTCCCTCAATTTCAGCCAGAAATTACCTGAAATTACAGAAAAACACACAAACTCATAGTAAAGTCCAGAAATGTGAATTTAACATAAAAACTAATGAAAACATCCCTAAAAGTAGCTTGAACTTACTAAAAACTACCTAAAAACAATGCCAAAAAGCGTATAAATTATCCGCTCATCAAAGGACCTGAAGGTTGAAGTAGGGACCTTACAGGATCAGATCCGCTCCCTTCAAGAGCAGTCGAAAGAGAGTGATTTGGAAAATGGAAAATTGACAACTCGGGTTCAAGAATTAGAGGATAAAAGTTTGGAGTTGTTTGCTACTGGGTTCGACCGAGCAGTAAATCAAGTTTCTATTTTTGCTCATAGCTTTGAAGTCATCCAGTTTGATGTTACGAAGATGGTTGTTGATGAGAAGTTGGTGGATGACGAGCCCGGGGAGAGGCCCAGGATGAAAATGTGGATGCAACTGGCAAATATAGTTAATGTGTTGCTTTTGCAATGTTGTTTTGATTGATGCTGGAATTTTAGTTGTTTGTATTTAGAAAACTTTGTGAATGATTTGTAGAAGTTTTTATGCAACTTGCTTGGGTTGCCCATTTTGAATGCATATCTGCTTTTCGCTTATGCTTGATTAGGAAGAATTTTAATAAATCTGAATGATAACTGATAGAATTTGAAATTTTGTTTAATGTGTTTGAAGTGGTCAACCTCGTTAAAACCTCCTTCACTAAATCTCTTTTCGAGATAAAACCTCGGTGGTAGGAAAAAGAGTACCTTCCGAGCTTCAACGATATACAAATGACTAAGTGTTGGTACCATCGTAGTGAAGAAATATTCCAAGTGTTTATTAAATCAACTCCTTCCAGAGTTTGTAAGGAGTATGCACCTCGGCCGTGCACTTTGGTAACTCGGAAAGGGCATTTCCAGTTGGCGGTGAGCTTACCCTGCCCTGGTGGTTTACGGACGTTTTTGAGGCATCTGAAAATGAGTCTCCTTGTTGTAGCAGCCGAGGTTTGACATTCTTATTATATTTGTATTTGATTAGGAGTTGCATTGCTTCATGTCTTCTCCTTGCTTCCTCTCGTACTTACTCCAGTGTGTCCAGTTTGGATTTTCTTGCTTGGTCATTTGTGTCTTTGCCGAAATGGTTTATTCTGGTTGATCCTTGAGATATTTCCACTGGGATCATGGTGTCTAATCTGAACATTAGTTTGAAGGGTGTTTCGTTGGTTGAGCTTTGTGGGGTTGTATCCCCAAAGTATTTCTGGTATTAGCTCGGTCCACTGTCCTTTTGCAAATGTTACTTTATCATTTAGAGCCTGCAAAATGACCTTGTTAGCTGATTCGGCAAGCCCATTGGTTTGTGGGTGCTCGACCAATGAAAAATGGTGCCTTATATTTAGGTTTTATAAAAAAGAAGCTATTTTTCTATTGGTGAATTGCCTACCATTGTTAGTTACAATATCCATAGGTAATCCATATCGTTATATAATATATTTCCAAATGAAACTTTTTACCTTGTCCGACGTTATTTTTGCTAGTGGTTAGGATTCTATCCACTTTGTAAAGTAGTTGATTGCTACTAGTAAAAATTTTACCTGACCCTGTGAAACTGGAAAGGGATTGAGGATGTCAAGTCCCTATCTGTGGAATGCCCATCCGACCTCCGAGGTGTGCAATGTCTCGGCTGAGTTGTGGATGATCGGCGGGCATTTCTGAAAATTATCACATACTCGGACCTTGTCCGAGCAGACTTTCTTTAGTGATGGCCAGTAGCATCCTGCTCTTAGTATCTTTACTTTAAGGCTTCGGCCTCTTATATGTGTGCCACAAATTCCCTCGTGTTCTTTTAGCCATTGCTAAGGTGGCATCTTCATCTCCCAGGCATTTGAGTAAGGGTCGAAAGAATCCTCTTCTGTAAAGGTCATCCCCAATAATGGTGAAGAAACTTGCTCTCCTCTAAAAGAGCTTAGGGTTTCTTTCTGTCTGTGGTATCATTTCGTGTTTCAAGAATTTGATGTAAGGGGTTCTCCAATCTTCCACCTGTGACAAACTCATAACAAGATTGTTGCATGTACTAGGTTGTTCCAACTTTATTTGTGACAAATTAGACTGTGTTCCTGCTTTTCTTGATGTAGCTAGTTTAGATAATACGTCGGCTCTATGATTTTCATTTCTATGATGTGTATTATTTGAAAATTTTTGAATTATTGAACCAAATGTTTTACCTGTGTATAGTATTTCTCTAATGAAGGTTCGTGTACCTAGAATACGTCATTTACCTGTTGAACTATTAGCAGAGAATCACAATAGACCTTGATGCATTGTATTCCACACTCCTTAACTAGGCGTAGGCCAGCTAAGAGTGCTTCGTATTCGGATTGATTGTTGCTGGTTGGGAACATATATTTTATTGATTGCTCGGTTGAGATTCTGTCCTTATCCCTGAGGACTATTCTGGCTCCACCGCCGTCTTCATTTGATGCACAGTCCACATACAGCTCCCGTTCTGGGTGTATATCTACAGTTGAGGTCAGCTCTGCTATGAAGTTGGCTAGTGTTTGGGACTTTAATGAACCCCGAGTTTGGCATTCTATATCATGTTCTGATAGCTCAATAGACCATTTGGTTAACCTTCCTGCCAGGTCGGGTTTCGTCAACACTTGTTGCAATGGTTGGTTGTTCCGCACGATGATCTTGTGCCTTTGGAAATAGTGCCTTAATCGTTCGGTAGTGATTACTAAGGCATAGGCCAGCTTTTCAGTGATCAGGTATTGCGTTTCTGTATTTTGCTGACAACGTAGACTGGGTTTTGCTCCCGACCTGTTTCTGTTACAAGGACAGATGAAATGCAGTTAGTAGAAACTGAAAGATATAGGTAGAATGGGTTACCAGCTGTTGGCTTTGTTAGTATTGGTAGAGATGATAGAATCCATTTGAAGCCGATGAAAGCTGTCTCACATTCATCCGACCACTCAAACTTGCTTGACTTTCGCAATATATTGAAGAAGTGATTTGATCTTGCTGCCATCATCGGCAAGAACCTTGATAGTGCTGCCAACCTTCCTGTAAGTTGCATGCACTTCCTTGATTGTTGATGGTGATTTCATTTCTAAGACCGCGCTGCATTTGTCAGGATTTTCCTCTATTCCTCTTTGGGTTAGCATAAACCCCAAAAAATTTTCTCCATGGACCCTAAAGGCACACTTTTCAGGGTTGAGGTGCAGATTGTATTTTCTTAGTTGATCGAAGACTTCTTTGAGGTCAGATAGGTGGTTTTCCTCGGTACTTGATTTGACGACCATATCATCCATGTATACGTCCATATTCTTTCCAATCTGTTTCTGAAAAACTTTATTCATTAGTCGTAGATATGTTGTGCCAGCATTTTTAAGGCCGAAAGGCGTGACTGTGTAGTAAAAGTTCACATGGTTGGTTATGAAAGCCATTTTTTCCTCATTTGAAGGGTGCATTAGTATCCAGTTGTAGCTTGAATATGCGTCCATTAAGCTTAATATTTGATAACCGGAAGTGTTGTCGACAAGCTTGTCAATGCATGGCAAGGGGTATGAATCCTTTGGGCAGGCCCGATTGGGGTCAGTAAAGTCTACACATATTCTCCATTTTCCAAAATTCTTTTTTACCATCACGACGTTTGCTAACCACAATGTGAATTGTATTTCTCGGATGAAGCATGCACCTAGTAATTTTTGTGTTTCTCTGATCCCTGCTTCGGTTCTTTCCTTACCTAGTTGTCGTTTCTTTTGCTTGACCGACCGAGCTTTGGGGTCCAAGGCTAATCTGTGACATATGACTTTTGGATGTATCCCTGGCATATCGGCCGGGGTCCATGCGAATAGATCGACATTTACCTGGAGCAGATCTGTTATCTGCTTCATGTATCCTGCAGGTAAAGCGGAGCCGATGTTAGTATATTGACTTTTATTATTAGATATGCTTACCTTGTTTAGGTCATCTGCCGGGGTGGGTCGCTGTTCATGATTGATCTGAGGATCAAGTTCGGTAAGTTCTTGTATATCGTTGGTATTGTATACCGAGTTTATTCTCGTTGTTGACTCCTGTGAACAAAACTTGACACACAAGTGAATAGTGGATACTATGACTCCAAAAGCATTTAAAGATGGTCTCCCTAAGATAATGTTATAAGGGCTAAAACAGTCAACAATTAAGTATTGAATGTTTAAAGTTTTTGAGTGAGGATATTCTCCTAAGGTCGTCCTCACCCAAACATAACCTGTTATCACATTGGCACTGCTTCCTGGGTCTAATAGGGCCTTCCGGATTAGGAGGTCCCTTGTTGCTACCGAAATGACCACAGGGTCGTCAAGGTTAGGAGTTTTGGTAGCACAATCTCTACTTGTGAACGTGATATTTGGAGCTCGGGATAGAGGGACTTCAGATGGTACTTCATCTTGCAATGTTAACATAGTTCGGTAGCTTATCTTTCTGGCTGAGCTTGTTTCTCCGCCGCATGCAAACCTGGTGCACAAAATTGTGAATCTCACTTTTCATAATTCGTACCACTAACCAGCAAAGTGCACTGGGTCGTCCAAGTAATACCTTACGTGAGTAAGGGCTGATCCCACGGAGATTGTTGGCTTGAAGCAAGCTATGGTTATCTTGTAACTCTTAGTCAGGATATCAATTATAATTATCAGTTGGCTTGCAAATGAACAAGAGAGCATGAATTAAATAATACTTATTATGCAGTGATGGAGAATATGTTGGAGTTTTGGAGATGCTTTATCTTCTGAATCTCTGCTTTTCCCCTATCTTCTTCTTCATGCACGCAAGGTTCCTCCAATGGCAAGCTGTGTGTTGGTGGATCACCGTTGTCAATGGCTACAATCCGTCCTCTCAATGAAAATAGTCCAGGTGCGCTGTCACTGCATGGCTAATCATCTGTCAGTTCTCACTCATGCTGGAATAGGATCCATTGATCCTTTTGTATCTGTCACTACGCCCAACCCTTATGAGTTTGAAGCTCGTCACAGTTGTTCAATCCCTGAATCCTACTCGGAATACCATAGACAAAGTTTAGACTTTCTGGATTCTCAAGAATGCTGCCAATGGATTCTAGCTTATACCACGAAGATTCTGATTAAGAAATCCAAGAGATACTCATTCAATCGAAGGTATAATGGATGTGGTTGTCAGGCACGTGTTCATAGATTGAGAATAGTGATGAGTGTCACGGATCATCACATTCATCATTTTGAAGTGCGAATGAACATCTTAGATAAAAAAAAGCGTGTTTAAATAGAAAATAGAAATAATTACATTAATTCATCGAGACGGTGAAGAGCTCCCCACCCCCAACAATGGAGTTTAGAGACTCATGCTGTCAAAGAGTACAAAGCTCAGATCTAAAAATGTCATGAGATACCGAATAAAATCTCTAAAAGTTGTTTAAATACTAAACTAGTAACCTAGGTTTACAGAAAATGAGTAAACTAAGATAGATAGTGCAGAAATCCACTTTTAAGGCCCACTTGGTGTGTGCTAGGGCTGAGACTTGAGCTTTTCACGTGCCTGGGCTGTTTCTGGAGTTAAACAATAGGTTGTAACCTATTTTGGGCGTTTAACTCCAACTTGTAACCTATTTCTGACATTTAACGCCAGAATGGAACATGGAACTGGCGTTAAACGCCAGTTTACGTCATATATCTTCAGGCAAAGTATGGACTATTATACATTGTTGGAAAGCCCTGGATGTCTACTTTCCAACCCATATGAGAGCGTGCCAATTGGACTTCTGTAGCTCCAAAAAATCTATTCCGAGTGTAGGGAGGTCAGAATGCAACAGCATCAACAGTCCTTTTTTCAGCCTGAATCAGATTTTTGTTCAGCTCCCTTAATTTCAGCCAGAATATACCTGAAATCACAGAAAAATACACAAACTCATAGTAAAGTTCAAAAATATGAATTTTTCCTAAAAACTAATAAAAATATACTAAAAACTAACTAAAACATACTAAAAACTACATGAAATTACCCCCAAAAGCGTATAAAATATCCGCTCATCACAACACCAAATTTAAATTGTTGCTTGTCCCCAAGCAACTAGATAAATAAAATAGGATAAAAAAGAAATCAAGAAGCAAAAATATCTCAGAGTTTTAAGTGAAGCTCAGATTCTAATTAGATGAGCGGGACTAGTAGCTTTTTGCTTCCGAACAGTTTTGGCATCTCACTTTATCCTTTAAAATTCAGAATGATTGGCATCCATAGAAACTCAGAATTCAGATAGTATTATTGATTCTCCTAGTTTAGTATGTTGATTCTTGAACACAGCTACTTGATGAGTCTTGGCCGTGTCCCTAAGCACTTTGTTTTCCAGTATTACCACCGGATACATAAATGCCACAGACACATAACTGGGTGAACCTTTTCAGATTGTGACTTAGCTTTGCCAGAGTCCCCAATTAGAGGTGTCTAGAGTTCTTAAGCACACTCTTTTGCTTTGGATCACGACTTTAACCACTCAGTCTCAAGCTTTTCACTTGGACCTGCATGCCACAAGCACATGGTTAGGGACAGCTTGATTTAGCCGTTTAGGCCTAGATTTATTTCCTTGGACCCTCCTATCCATTGATGCTCAAAGCCTTGGATCTTTTTTACCCTTGCCTTTTGGTTTAAAAGGCTATTGGCTTTTTCTGCTGCTCCTTCTCTTTTTTTTAACTGCTTTTTCTTACTTCAAGAATCAATTTCATGATTTTTTAGATCATCAATAACATTTCTCTTGTTCATCATTCTTTCAAGAGCCAACAATTTTAACATTCATAAAATTCAATATCAAAAATATACACTGTACAGGCATTCATTCAGAAGACAAAAAGTATTGCCAGCACATATAAATAATTAGAATTTTCCTTATTAAAAACTCAATAAAATATTGCCTCTTTATTCTAAAAATATGCTATTTTATTCATGTTTGATGATGATGAGAAAAACAAATTATAGCTTAATTGGAGATAAAATCAAAATAGGGATACTAATTACTACTACTCATATATAACTTCTAAGGTAAATTCCTAAAAAGAACAAGTATCACAGAGTTAAGGCAAAGATTAGGACTCAACAACCTTTATTTTGGAAGGTGGATGCTCCTTTAGTCTGTGGGGTGCTAGGCCCTTCAAGAGATAGCTTCTGACGCTTCAGTTGCTTCAGTTCACGCCCTTGCTCTTCTTGTTCCCTATGCAGTTTGCAAAGCATGCTACTTTGATTTTGCTATTCTTCCTTTAGTTGGTCCATAGCTTCTTGCAACTTAGTGACAGATGCTTCAAGATGCTCTCAATATTCAATTTGAGGGATTTCCGGGAGGAACTTCTGTGCTTTCCTCTTGATGGGGTCATCCTGCACTTGTTGTCCTTCCATTGACTTTTTGGTGATTGGTTGCTCAACTGAGATATACTCATTTACTCCCATCTTTACCCCAGCATATTTACATAGCATAGAGATTAAGCTTGGATAAGCCAATTTGGCATCTTTGGAGTTCTTGTTTGCAATTGTGTAAAGTTCACAAGAGATCAGCTGATGAACTTCCACTTCTTTTCCCAACATAATGCAATGGATCATTACTGATCTTTTGATGGTGACTTCAGAGTGGTTGCTAGTGGGCAGTATAGAATGCCCAATGAAGTCCAGCCAGCATCTGGCGACTGGTTTGAGATCTCCTCTCTTGAGTTGATTTGGGACACCCTTTGTGCTGGTTGTCCACCTGGTTCTAGGGAGGCATATGTCCTTTAGAATTTCGTCCATGCCCTTATTTGTTCTCATCATTCTCCTATTAAAGGAGTATGGGTCATCTTTCAGCTGAGGTAGCTTGAAGATCTCCCTGATTTTGTCAGGGTGGAGGTGAACAATATTCCCTCTGACCAAAGTCCGATAGTCATAGAAGGCGGTTCCAGCTATTCTCTGACTGTTTGTTTGCCACAGATTAGAGTAGAATTCCTGAACAATGTTTCTTCCCACCTTTGTTTCAGGATTAACTAGGATTTCCCAGCTCCTGTTTCGAATTTGCTCTTGGATCTCCGGATATTCGTCTTCTTTCAGATCGAATTTAACTTCCGGGATCTCTGACCTTAGACCCATTATTTTGTAGTAATGGTCTGAATGTTCTTTGGTTAAGAACTTCTCTTGATTCCAAAGTGGTTTTGGAATATTCTCTTTCTTGCCTCTTGGAGTGGTTTATTTTCCCTTAGGAGCCATGATCTTAGTGGGTATTGGTTTAGTGATCACGAATAAACACACCAAACTTAGAGGTTTGCTTGTCCTCAAGCAAAAGAAAGGAAAGGAGAGGGATGAATGGAGAGCCAAGTTCGAATTGTGAAGGAGAAGAGGGAGGCCGAACATGGATTTAAAGGGAAGGGGTGGGTTTTTGAAAATTTTTGAAAAAGATAGGATAGAAGATATAATTTGTAAAAGATAAGTATGATAGGAAAAAGATGTAATTTAAAATTGAAAAGATATGAAATATATTTGAAAAAGATAAATCTGAATTTTGAAAAAAAGATATGATGAATTTAAAAAGATTTGAGAAGAATTTAAAAAGATTTGAAAAGAAGTTGAAGAGGATTTAAAAAAATTTGTGTTTAGAATTAAGGTACATTTGATATCTTTGAAAAAGGATTTGAAAAATTAGGATTTAATATGTTTATGCAAGAAATTATGGATGGAAACATGAAATTTTGAAAAAAATCAAGTTGGAAACAAAAACTTCCTCCCTTCCACAATCCTCGCGTTAAACGGCCAACTGCTGCATGTTTTGGGCGTTTAACGCCCTGTTGGTGCTTGTAGCTGGCGTTAAACACCAGAAACTCCCTTATCACTGGGTGTTTTTCTGAACGCCCAGGATGCTGTAAATCTGGTGTTAAATGCCCAGAAGCTGCTTCTTTCTGGCGTTTAACACCCAGATGGCTATCTCTACTGGCGTTAAATGCCCAGTAGATGCTACTTTTGGGCGTTTAACGCCCAAAACAGCTCTTACTGGCCTTTTCGCACCAGTGAGCTTCTTTTTGCTGTTTTATCCTCTGAATCCTTTTGTAACTCTGTGAGCTCATGCAATTGATACTTTACCTTGAAGAAAATTAATATGAACCTGTAAATTTATCAATTAATTAACAAATAAGCTTTGTTAATGGCTGGGTTACCTCCCAACAAGCGCTTCTTTATTGTCTTTAGCTGGACTATTACTGAGCTTTAATCAAGTCTCAGTTTTGAGCATTCTTGCTCAAAATTGCTTTCAAGATAATGTTTGACTCTCTATCCATTAACAATGAATTTTTTGTTAGAGTCATTATCCTGAAGCTCTACATATCCATATGGTGACACACCTGTAATCACTTATGGTCCTCTCCACCGGGATTTCAACTTTTCGGGGAATAATCTGAGCCTAGAGTTAAACAGCAGAACTTTTTGCCCTGGCTCAAAGACTCTGGATGACAGTTTCTTGTCATGCCATCTTTTTGCTTTCTCTTTGTAAATTTTTGCATTTTCAAAAGCATTGAGTCTGAATTCCTCTAGCTCGTTTAACAAGAGCAATCGTTTTTCTCCAGCTAACTTGGCATTAAGGTTTATGAATCTGGTTGCCCAGTAGGCCTTATGTTCCAGTTCCACTAGCAAGTGACAGACTTTTCCATACACAAGCTGGTATGGAGAGGTCCCTATAGGAGTCTTGAATGCTGTTCTATATACCCACAGAGCATCATCCAAGCTTCTTGCCCAATCCCTTCTACGGTTAATCACAGTCTGTTTCAGGATTCTTTTAAGTTCTCTATTAGAAACTTCAGCTTGCCCATTTGTCTGTGGATGATATGGAGTTGCCATCCTGTGGCTGACTCCATATCGAACCATAGCAGAGTAAAGTTATTTATTGCAGAAATGAGCGCCCCCATCACTGATTAGTACTTTAGGGACACCAAATTTGCTGACGATGTATTTCTGGAGGAATTTCAGCACTGTCTTAGTATCATTAATGGGTGTTGCAATAGCCTCCACCCATTTGGATACATAATCCACTGCCACCAGAATATAAATGTTTGAGTATGATGGTGGGAAAGGCCCCATAAAGTCAATACCCCATACATCAAACAACTCAATCTCCAAGATCCCTTGTTGAGGCATGGCATAACCGTGAGGCAGATTGCTAGATCTTTGGCAATTGTCACAATTACGTACAAACTCTCGGGAGTCTTTATAGAGAGTAGGCCAGTAGAAGCCACATTGGAGGACTCTTGTGGCTGTTCGCTCACTTCCAAAATGTCCTCCATACTATGATCCATGGCAATGCCAGATGATCTTTTGTGCTACTTCTTTAGGCACACATCTACGGATTACTCCGTCTGCACATCTCTTGAAGATATATGGTTCATCCCAAAGATAGTACTTTGCATCCAAGATCAATTTCTTTTATTGCTGCCTACTATACTCTTTGGGTATGAATCTCACAGCCTTGTAGTTTGCAATGTCTGCAAACCATGGTACTTCCTGGATGGCAAAAAGTTGCTCATCCGGAAAGTTTTCAAAGATCTCAGTAAGAGGGAGGGACGTCCCTTCTACTGGTTCTATTCGGGACAGATGATCTGCTACTTGGTTCTCTGTCCCTTTTCTGTCTCTTATTTCTATATCAAACTCTTGCAGAAGCAACACCCATCTTATGAGTATGGGTTTTGAATCCTGCTTTGTGAGTAGATATTTAAGATCAGCATGGTCAGTGTACAAAATCACTTTTGATCCTACTAAATAAGGTCTGAACTTGTCAATGGCGTAAACCACTACAAGTAACTCTTTTTCTGTGGTTGTGTAGTTCTTCTGTGCGTCATTTAAAATACGACTGGCATAATAAATGACGTGTAGAAGCTTATCATGCCTTTGTCCCAACACTGCACCAATGGCATGGTCACTGGCATCACACATTAGTTCAAATGGTAATATCCAGTCTGGTGCAGAGATGACTAGTGCTGTGACTAGCTTAGCTTTCAGAGTCTCAAACGCCTGCAGACACTCCTTATCAAAGATAAATGGCATGTCTGTAGCTAGCAGATTACTTAGAGATTTTTCAATTTTTAAAAAATATTTTATAAACCTCCTATAAAATCCTGCATGCCCCATAAAGTTTCTGATTGCCTTAACATTGGCAGGTGGTGGTAATTTTTCAATTACCTCTACCTTAGCTTGATCCACCTCTATTCCCTTGTTCAAAATTTTGTGCCCAAGGACAATTCCTTCAGTCACCATAAAGTGACATTTCTCCCAGTTTAAAACCAGGTTAATCTCCTAGCACCTCTTTAGAACAAATTCTAGATGGTCAAGACAGGAGCTGAATGAGTCTCCAAATACTGAAAAGTCATCCATGAAGACTTTCAGAAAATTTTCCACCATATCAGAGAAAATAGAGAGCATGCACCTTTGAAAGGTTACAGGTGCATTGCACAGACCAAATGGCATCCTTCTGTATGCAAATACTCTAGATGGACATGTGAATGCTGTTTTCTCTCGATCCTGGGAATCTACTGCAATTTGATTATAACCTGAATATCCATCTAGAAAGCAGTAGTAATCATGACCTGCTAGTCTTTCTAGCATCTGGTCTATGAATGGTAAAGGAAAATGATCCTTTCTGGTAGCTATATTGAGCCTTCTGTAATCAATACACATACGACACCCTATAACTGTTCTTGTAGGAACCAGTTCATTTTGTTCATTATGAACCACTATCATGCCACCCTTCTTAGGGATGACTTGGACAGGGCTCACCCAGGGGCTATCAGAAATAGGATAAATAATCCCAGCCTCTAGTAATTTAGTGACCTCCTTCTGCACCACTTCCTTCATGGCTGGATTCAGCCGCCTCTGTGGTTGAACCACTGGCTTAGCGTCATCCTCCAATAGGATCTTGTGCATGCATCTGGCTGGGCTAATGCTCTTAAGATCACTGATGGACCACCCAAGGGCTGTCTTATGTGTCCTCAGCACTTGAATTAGTGCTTCCTCTTCCTGTGGCTCTAAGGTAAAGCTTATGATTATAGCGAAAGTGTCACCTTCTCCCAGAAATGCACATTTCAGGGATGGTGGTAATGGTTTGAGCTTGGGTTTAGGAGGTTTCTCCTCTTCCTGAGGGATTTTCAGAGGTTCTATTATTCTCTCTGGTTTTTCCAGATCAGGATGAACATCTTTAAAGATATCCTCTAGCTCTGATTCGAGACTCTCAGTCATATTGACCTCTTTCACCAGAGAGTCAATAATATCAATGCTCATGCAGTCGTTTGGGGTGTCTGGATGCTGCATAGCTTTGACAACATTCAACTTAAACTCATCCTCATTGACTCTCAGGGTTAGTTCCCTTTTTGGACGTCAATGAGGGTTCGTCCAGTTGCTAGGAAAGGTCTTCCTAGAATGAGAGTTGCACTCTTGTGCTCCTCCATTTCCAGCACTACAAAATTAGTAGAAAAGGCAAATGGCCCAATGATGAGCGGATAATTTATACGCTTTTTGGCATTGTTTTTAGGTAGTTTTTAGTAAGTTCAAGCTACTTTTAGGGATGTTTTCATTAGTTTTTGTGTTAAATTCACATTTCTGGACTTTAATATGAGTTTGTGTGTTTTTCTGTGATTTCAGGTAAATTCTGGCTGAAATTGAGGGACTTGAGCAAAACTCTGAAAAAGGCTGACAAAAGGACTGCTGATGCTGTTGGAATCTGACCTCCTTGCACTCGAAATAGATTTTCTGGAGATACAGAACTCCAATTGGCGCGCTCTTAACGGCGTTGGAAAGTAGACATCCAGGGCTTTCCAGCAATATATAATAGTCCATGCTTTATTCGAAGATTGACGACGTAACTTGGCGTTAAACGCCAAGTTCATGCTGCTGTCTGGAGTTAAACGCCAGAAAAACGTCATGATCCGGAGTTGAACGCCCAAAACACGTCATAACTCGGAGTTCAACTCCAAGAGATGCCTCAGCTCGTGGATTAATCAAGCTCAGCCCAAGCGTACACCAAGTGGGCCCCGGAAGTGGATTTATGCATCAATTACTTACTCATGTAAACCCTAGGAGCTAGTCTAGTATATATAGAACATTTAACTATTGTATTAGATGTCTTTTTGACCACGTCTCATCTTTGGTCTCAGTTTTGTATTATTCTTCATCTTAGGAGGCCATTGAGCATGTTTCAGGGGGCTGGCCATTCGGCCATGCCTGAACCCTTTGCTTATGTATTTTCAACGGTGGAGTTTCTGCACACCATAAATTAAGGGTGTGGAGCTCTGCTGTACCTCAAGTATTAATG
>NW_026264851.1:2128043-2130394 GCF_000817695.3 Arachis duranensis
TAGTTTTCACTGCGAGGATGGGATGTAGCCTTCGGCCAGTGTGATGCCTCCAGACGATTAGCCATGCGAGTGACAGTCGCAGAGGATCATTTTCCCGAGAGGATTGAAAGTAGCCACCGCTGATGGTGAACCCCTATACACAGCTTGCCATGGAAAGGAGTAAGAAAGATTGAGTTGAAGCAGTAGGGAAGTAGGTGTCCTTGAGCCATACAGTATCTCCATATGCTTATCTGAAATTCTCACCAATGAATTTACATAAGTATTCTTATCCCTTTTATTTATTTTATTTATCCAATTTAATTCCATTTGACTCTATGATTCCAATCACTAACTGAGATCTACAAGGTGACCATAGCTTGCTTCATACCAACAATCTCTGTGGGATCGACCCTTACTCGCGTAAGGTTTATTACTTGGACGACCCAGTACACTTGCTGGTTAGTTGAACGGAGTTGTGTCCACTCGTGCCAATTTCTAAATTCCATAATTTTACAATGAATGCAAATCAAAGAATAGTGATCACAATTTCGTCCACCAAGTTTTTGGCGCCGTTGCCAGGGATTGTTCGAGTATGGACAACTGACGGTTCATCTTGTTGCTCAGATTAGGTAATTTTCTTTTCAAAAATTTTCAAAAATTTTTCTTTAATTTTCATTTTTTTTCAAAGAATATTTTCGAAAAAATAAAATAAAAATACAAAAAAATTATAAAATCATAAAAATAAAAAATATTTTGTGTTTCTAGTTTGAGTCTTGAGTCAATTTTTAAGTTTGGTGTCAATTGCATGCTTTAAAAAATTTTTTTTCTTGCATTTTTCGAAATTCCATGCATTCATAGTGTTCTTCATGATCTTCAAGTTGTTCTTGACAAGTCTTCTTGTTTGATCTTGATGATTTCTTGTTTTGTGTTGTTTGATGTTTTTCATATGTATTTTTCGTTTGTTAGAGTCCATGCATTAAAGATTTCTAAGTTTGGTGTCTTGCATGTTTTCTTTGCATCAAAAATTTTTTCAAAATTATGTTCTTGATGTTCATCATGATCTTCAAAAGTGTTCTTGGTGTTCATCTTGACATTCATAGCATTCTTGCATGCATCTTGTGTCTTGATCCAAAATTTTCATGTTTTGGGTCATTTTTGTGTTTTTCATTAAAAATTCAAAAAATCAAAAAAATATCTTTTCCTTATTTCCCTCCAAATTTTCGAAATTTTGGGTTGACTTGGTCAAAAATTTTTAAAATTTAGTTGTTTCTTACAAGTCAAGTCAAAATTTCAATTTTAAAAAATCTTATCTTTTTAAAATCTTTTTCAAAAATCATATCTTTTTCATTTTTTTCTATTTTTCGAAAATTTCAAAAACATTTTTCAAATTATTTTCAAAATCTTTTCCTTATCTTTACATCATATTTTCGAAAATTCACTAATAATTAATGTGATTGGTTCAAAAATTTGAAGTTTGTTACTTTCTTGTTAAGAAAGGTTCAATCTTTAAGTTCTAGAATCTTATCTTGTAGTTTCTTGTTAGTGAAGTAAATAATTTCAAAATTTTTGAATTAAATCTTTTTATCTTTTCTTTTGATCTTTTTCAAAAATTTTATCTTTTTCAAAATTTGATTTCAAAAAAATCTTATCTAACTTATTATCTTTTTATCTTTTTCAAATTTGATTTCAAATCTTTTTCAATCAACTAACTAACTTTTTGTTTGTTTCTTATCTTTTTCAAAACCACCTAACTACTTTTCCCTCTCTAATTTTTGAAAATATCTCACCCCTTTTTCAAAAGTTCTTTTTAATTAATTAATTGTTTCATGTTTTAAATTTTAATTATATTTTACTTCTAATTTTCGAAAATCACTAACTCTTTTTCAAAAATTATTTTCGAAATTTCCCTTCTCTTCTCTTCTTCTATTTAATTATTTAATTACTAACACTTCTCTTCATCTCTCTTCATCCAAAAATCCGAATCCATCCTTCTTCTTTCTCATACCCCTTTCTTCTTCTACTAACATAAAGGAATCTCTATACTGTGACATAGAGGATCCCTTTTTCTTTTCTTGTTTTCTTCTCTTTCATATGAGCAGGAACAAGGAAAAAGGCACTCTTGTTGAAATTGATCCAGAACCTGAAAGGACTCTGAAGAGAAAATTAAGAGAAGCTAAATTGCAACAATCCAGAAACAACCTTTCAGAAATTTTCGAACAAGAGAAGGACATGGCAGCCGAATATAATAATAATAATAATGCAAGGAGAATGCTTGGTGACTTCACAAAGCCAACATCCAAGTTTGATGGAAGAAGCATCTCCATTCCTGCCATTGGAGCCAATAACTTTGAGCTGAAACCTCAGCTAGTTGC
>NW_026264851.1:2137755-2138603 GCF_000817695.3 Arachis duranensis
GGAATGCACTTTCCTCCCAACAACTATTGGGAGCAACTTAATACCTCCTTAGAAGATTTGAGCCATAATGTGGAACAATTAAGGGTGGAACATCATGAACACTCCATCATTCTCCAAGAAATAAGAGAAGATCAAAGAGCAATGAGGGAGGAGCAACAAAGGCAAGGAAGGGACATAGAAGAGTTGAAGAACATCATTGGTCCTTCAAGAAGAAGATGCCACTAAAGGTGGATTCATTCCTTGTTCTTTATTTCTTTCTGTTTTCGGTTTTTAGTATTATGTTTATCTATGTTTTGTGCTCTACTTCATGATCATTAGTATGTAACCATGCCTTAAAGCTATGAATAAAATCCATTAGTCTTTCACCTCTCTTAAATGAAAAATGTTTTAATTCAAAAGAACAAGAAGTACATAAATTTCGAATTCATCCTTGAATTTAATTTAATTATATTGATGTGGTGGCAACACTTTTTGTTTTCTGAATGAATGCTTGAACAGTGCATATGTCTTTTGATATTGTTGTTTATGAGTGTTAAAATTGTTGGCTCTTGAAAGAATGATGAACAAAGAGAAATGTTATTGATGAACTGAAAAATTCATGAATTGATTCTTGAAGCAAGAAAAAGCAGTGAAAAAGAAAGCTTGCGAAAAAAAATGGCGAAAAAATATAAAGAAAAAGAAAAAGCAAGCAGAAAAAGCCAATAGCCCTTAAAACCAAAAGGCAAGGGTAGCAAGGATCCAAAGGCTTTGAGCATCAATGGATAGGAGGGCCCAAGGAAATAAAATCCAGGCCTAAGCGGCTAAATCAAGCTGTCCCTAACCATGTGCTTGTGTCATGAAGGTCCAAG
>NW_026264851.1:2139854-2149521 GCF_000817695.3 Arachis duranensis
TGACAGAGTGCGTGAGCGTAGTTTTCACTGCGAGGATGGGATGTAGCCATCAACCATGGGTGATGCCTCCAGACGATTAGCAATGCGAGTGACAGCCGCATAGGATCATTTTCCCGAGAGGATTGAAAGTAGCCACCGCTGATGGTGAACCCCTATACACAGCTTGCCATGGAAAGGAGTAAGAAAGATTGAGTTGAAGCAGTAGGGAAGTAGGCGTCCTTGAGCCATACAGTATCTCCATATGCTTATCTGAAATTCTCACCAATGAATTTACATAAGTATTCTTATCCCTTTTATTTATTTTATTTATCCAATTTAATTCCATTTGACTCTATGATTCCAATCACTAACTGAGATCTACAAGGTGACCATAGCTTGCTTCATACCAACAATCTCTGTGGGATCGACCCTTACTCGCGTAAGGTTTATTACTTGGACGACCCAGTACACTTGCTGGTTAGTTAAACGGAGTTGTGTCCACTCGTGCCAATTTCTAAATTCCATAATTTTACAATGAATGCAAATCAAAGAATAGTGATCACAATTTCGTCCACCACCCAACCTTGACAATTATATCTTCAATCATGCCTGATGGGTATTTAATGGAGCCATCGGCAAGTTGGAGACATATCCGGGTTGGTTTGACTTCTTCAGTCAAACCAAGCTTTTTGATAGTGGATGTAGGTATTAGGTTGATACTTGCTCCAAGATCACATAAAGCTTTCTTGGTACAAGTACCCTCTAATGTGCATGGTATCATAAAGCTTCCAGGATCCTTAAGCTTCTCTGGTATGCTTTTTAGAATGACTGCACTGTATTCTTCAGTGAGGTAAACTTTTTCAGTTTCTCTCCAATCCTTCTTATGACTTAAGATCTCTTTCATGAACTTAGCATAAGAGGGTATTTGCTCAAGTGCCTCTGCAAACGGAATCTTTATTTCAAGAGTCCTGAGATAGTCTGCAAAGCGGGCAAATTGCTTATCCTGTTCCGCTTGGCGGAGTTTCTGAGGATAAGGCATTTTGGCTTTGTATTCTTCAACCTTAGTTGCTACAGATTTATTTCCTACGGATGTGGTTGGAGAAGCCTTTTTAGAAGGGTTGCTATCAGCACTTGTATGTGTCTGATCCTTCACTGACGTTTGAATGCCAGGGGTGGAAGCTGGAGTGGCGTTAGACGCCAACTCCTTACTTGTTTTTGGCATTTGAACACCAGAACTGAGCTTCCTTTGGGCGTTCAATGCCAACTCCTTACTTGTTTCTGGCGTTTGAACGCCAGAACTGAGCATGGGTTGGGCGTTTAACGCCACCTCTACACCCTCTTCTGGTGTTTGAGCACCAGAATTATTCCTCTCTGGGCTCTTACTGTCCTCAGAGGAATTTTAGGTAGTAGTTTGTTCATTTCTTGGCTTCCTGCTATCTTGAAGTGAGGTATTTAATGTTTTCCCACTTCTTAATTGAACTGCTTGGCACTCTTTTGTTATTTGTTTTGATAACTGTTGTTCTGTTTGCTTCAACTGTATTTCCATATTCATATTAGCCATTCTTGTGTCTTGTAGTATCTCCTTGAATTCGGCTAGCTGTTTTGTTAGAAAATCTAATTGCTGATTGAATTTAGTAACTTGTTCTGCAGGACTGAGTTCAGCAGTTACTGTTTTAGCCTCTTCTTTCAAGGAAGGTTCACTACTTAGGTACAGATGTTGATTTCTGGCAATTGTATCAATGAGCTCTTGAGCTTTTTCAATTGTCTTTCCCATGTGTATAGATCCACCAGCTAAGTAGTCCAAAGACATCTGAGCTTTCTCTGTAAGCCCATAATAAAAGATGTCTAACTGCACCCACTTTGAAAACATTTCAGAGGGGCATTTTCTTAGCATCTCTCTGTATCTCTCCCAGGCAACCTAAAGAGATTCATTATCTCCTTTTTTAAAGCCTTGGATGTTCATCCTTAGCTGTGTCATCCGTTTTGGAGGGAAATATTGATTCAGGAATTTTTCTGACAGCTGTTTCCATGTCCTTATGCTAGCCTTAGGTTGGTTATTTAACCACCTCTTAGCTTGGTTTTTACAGTAAATGGAAATAGTAATAATCTGTAGACATCCTGATCTAGTTCCTTATCATGTATTGTGTCAGCAATTTGTAAAAATTGTGCCAGAAACTCTGTAGGTTCTTCCTGTGGAAGACCGGAATACTAGCAACTTTGCTGCACTATGATAATGAGCTGAGGATTCAACTCAAAACTACTGACTCTGATGGAGGGTATACTGATACTACTTCCATATGAAGCAGTAGTGGGGTTAGCATATGACCTCAGAGTCTTTCTGGACTGTTCATTTCCACTTAGGTCCATGATGGAGAAAGGGAGATGACGTGGATTTATTTTATTTATTTTATTATAAAAAATTTTGAAATAATAAATCAAATAAAATAAAAACTAAAATAAAAATAAAAATAAAAAATTTGAAAATATTTTGTGAAGATTTTCGAAAAAGTGAGGAGAGAGAAAGTGGTTAGGATACTTTTGAAAAAGATATGATTTTTAAAAAAATCTTAAAAGGATAAGATTTGAAAAATTTTGAAATTGAAATCTGAATTTTTATAAAAAAAATTCGAAATAATTGCTTAAAAATAGTTAGAAAAGATAATTTTTTTTTATTTTTGAATTTTATTATGAAAGAGAAAAACACACAAAAGACACAAGACTTAAAATTTTTAAATCCAATGCTTCTTGTTTTCGAAAATTTTGGAGGAAAAACACCAAGGCACACCAAACCTAAAAATTTTAAGATCAAAACACAAAGAAGACTCAAGAACACCTTGAAGACTCACAAGAACAACAAGAACAAAAGATAGAACACCAAACTTAAAAATTTTAGAAAACCACAATAACATTTTCGAAAATTAATGGAAAATTAAATGAGAACACCAAACTTAAAGTTTGGCACAAGATTTAATCAAAGAAAAATTATTTTTGAAAAAGTTTTAAAAGGAAGATGCCCAATTACCAAGAACACAAACACAATGCTATAGCCAATTGAGCTATAAATGTAACGTGTTTTAAAGAGGTATTTTTAATAAATAAAAAAATTTTTGAAAATTGATATTTTGAAAAAGCACAAGAAAAACAAGAAAATACACAAAACAAGACAAACTAAAGATCAAACAAGGAAAATAGACAAGAACAACTTGGAGGTTAAAGATGAACAAAGAACATGCAATTTGAAAATTGAAAGATAAAGAAAAGCGTGCAATTGACACCAAACTTAAAGCATGACACTAAACTCACATAAAAACTAAAAATTAATAAAGAAAAAAAATATTTTTGAAAAATTTTTGAAAAGAAAATAAAAGACTCTGACCCAAAAGACAAAATTTTCCTAATATAAGCAACAAGATTCACCGTCAGTTGTTCAAACTCAAACAATCCCGGCAACGGCACCAAAAACTTGGTGCACAAAATTGTGAATCACACTTTTCACAATTCGTACCACTAACCACCAAGTGCATTGGGTCGTCCAAGTAATACCTTACGTGAGTAAGGGTCGATCCCACGGAAATTGTTGGCTTGAAGGAAGCTATGGTTATCTTGTAACTCTTAGTCAGGATATCAATTATTATTATCAGTTGACTTGCAAATGAACAAGAGAGCATGAATTAAATAATACTTATTAGGTAGTGATGGAGAATATGTTGGAGTTTTTGAGATGCTTTGTCTTCTGAATCTCTGCTTTTCCCTTGTCTTCTTCTTCACGCATGCAAGGTTTCGCTAATGGCAAGCTGTGTGTTGGTGGATCATCGTTGTCAATGGCTACCATCCTTCCTCTCAGTGAAAATGGTCCAGGTGCGCTGTCACCACACAGTTAATCATCTGTCGGTTCTCACTCATGCTGGAATAGGATCCATTGATCCTTTTAGGTCTGTCACTATGCCCAACCCTTGTGAGTTTGAAGCTCGTCACCATCATTCAATCCCTAAATCCTACTTGAAATACCACAGACAAGGTTTAGACTTTCTGGATTCTCAAGAATGTTGCCAATGGATTCTAGCTTATACCACGAACATTCTGATTAAGGAATCCAAGAGATACTCATTCAATTGAAGGTAGAACGGAGGTTGTTGTCAGGCACGCGTTCATAGATTGAGAATAGTGATGAGTGTCACGGATTATCACATTCATCATTTTGAAGTGCGAATGAACATCTTAGATAAAAATAAGCGTGTTTGAATAGAAAACAGAAATAATTGCATTAATTTATCGAGATGCTGCAGAGCTCCTCACCCCCAACAATGGAGTTTAGAGACTCATGTCATCAAAGAGTACAAAGTTGAGATCTAAAAATGTCATTAGATACCAAATAAAATCTCTAAAAGTTGTTTAAATATTAAACTAGTAACCTAGGTTTACAGAAAATTAGTAAACTAAGATAGATAGTGCAGAAATCCACTTCTGGGGCACACTTGGTGTGTGCTGGGGCTGAGACTTGAGCTTTTCATGTGTCTGGGCTGTTTCTGGAGTTAAACAATAGGTTGTAACCTATTTTGGGCGTTTAACTCCAACTTGTAACCTGTTTCTAGCGTTTAAGGCCAGAATAGAACATGGAACTAGGGTTAAATGCCAGCTTACATTGTTTATCTTCGAGCAAAGTATCGACTATTATATATTGCTGAAAAGCCCTCGATGTCTATTTTCCAACCCAATTAAGAGCATGCCAATTGGACTCCTGTAGCTCCAACTAATTCTTTCCAAGTGCAGGGAGGTCAGAATGCAACAGCATCAGCAGTCCTTTTTTCAGCCTGAATCAGATATTTGCTCAGCTCCCTTAATTTCAGCCAGAAAATACCTAAAATCATAGAAAAACACACAAACTCATAGTAAAGTCTAGAAATATGAATTTTGCCTAAAAACTAATAAAAATATACTAAAAACTAACTAAAACATACTAAAAACTACATGAAATTACCCCCAAAAGCGTATAAAATATCCGCTCATCAAAACCCACCTGAAATATAATTGATGATTTTCTTTGGTGGCTGATTATTTTGCCTTTGATCTTTTTTTTCATTTGCCTTCTGATGTTGTACCTCTTTCGAGGTTGATAAGTCTTTTAGCATCCGGCTACCGACGTATTTGTCTAATAGTCCTTATCGTGCCAGCCTTTCTAGCAGGTCTTTAGCTACAACACATTCATCTTTGGTATGGCTGAACTTCTGGTGAAAATGCGCAGTGCTTTGTTTTGTTCACATACCTTTGGTGTTGGTACGTACCTGTTATGCTTGGCGGTTTTATGAGTTTGTTATGAAGGATCTTTTTGATTATGTCTTCTCTTTTGGTGTTGAACTTGATGTAATAGTCGAACTTGGGAGCGAGTTTGAAGGGTTTCTTAGGCTCCTTGTTGGTGTGGGACCTTGGTTGTCTTTCTTCGTCTCGGCAGAATTATGGCTTTTCCATCCGCTGAGCTTCGCAGAGTTCTTCGATCTCCATCTCACCTGCTGCCTTTTCTCGGAACTCATCTAAGGATTTTGGTTTGGTTACGGCAATGGTCTCTTGGAATTTCCCTAGGAGGAAGCCACATTTTAATGCCTGTAAGTGTACCTTGGGATCGAGGTCTGGGATTTCCATGGTTGCTGATAAGCAAAATTGTGATTTACACTTTTTACAACTCAAACAATTCTTAGTAATGGCTCCAAAAACTTGGTGCACACTACTATGGTTCACTCACATTCTTCACAACTTCGCACAACTAACCAGCAAGTGCACTGGGTCGTCCAAGTAATAAACCTTACGTGAGTAAGGGTCGATCCCACGGAGATTGTTGGTATGAAGCAAGCTATGGTCATCTTGTAAATCTCAGTTAGGCTGATTCAAATGATAATAATGGTTTTCGAAAATAAAAATAAATAAAGCATAAAATAGATGAAAGAGATACTTATGTAAATCCTTGGTGGAAATTTCAGATAAGTGTATGGAGATCCTTTGTCCCTTCTGAATCTCTGTTTTCCTACTGTCTTCATCCAATCATTCTTACTCCTTTCTATGGCAAGCTGTATGTAGGGCATCACTGTTGTCAATGGCTACTTCCCATCCTCTTAGTGAAAATGGTCCAAATGCTCTTGTCACAGCATAGCTAATCATCTGTCAGTTCTTGATCATGTCGGAATAGAATCTATTGATTCCTTTGCGTCTATCACTACGCCCAACAATCGCAAGTTTGAAGCTCATCACAGTCATTCAATACCTGAATCCTACTCGGAATACCACAGACAAGGTTTAGACTTTTCGGATTCTCAAGAATGGCCGCCAATAATTCTAGCTTATACCACGAAGATTCTGATTAAGGAATCCAAGAGATACTCGCTTGTTCTAAGGTAGAACGGAAGTGGTTGTCAAGCATGTGTTCATAAGGATGGATGATGATGAGTGTCATGGATCATCACATCCATCAGGTTGAAGTGCAACGAATATCTTAGAATAAGAATAAGCTTAAATTGAATAGAAAATAGTAGTAATTGCATTAATACTCGATGTACAGCAGAGCTCCACACCTTAATCTTTGGTGTGTAGAAACTCCACCATTGAAAATACATAAGTGATGCTCCAGGCATGGCCGAATGGCCAGCCCCCCTGAATGATCAAAAGACCGAATGGTCAAAAGACTAGACCCCTAGTACAATAGTAAAAAGTTCTATTTATACTAAACTAGCTACTAGGGTTTACAGAAATAAGTCTAAGTGCAGAAATCCACTTCCGGGGCCCACTTTGGTGTGTGCTTGGGATGAGCTTGAGCTTTACACGTGTAGAGGCTTCTTTTGGAGTTAAACGCTAAGTTGTAACGTGTTTTTGGCGTTTAACTGGTTTGTGACGTGTTTCTGGCGCTTTACTCCGGAATACAGCATGGAACTGGTGCTGAATGCCAGTTTGCGTCATCTAAACTCGAACAAAGTATGGACCATTATATATTTCTGGAAAGCCCTGGATGTCTACTTTCCAAGGACGTTGATAACGCGCCATTTGGAGTTCTGTAGCTCCAGAAAATCCATTTCGAGTGCAGGGAGGTCAGAATCCAACAGCATCAGCAGTCCATTTTCAGCCTGAATCAGATTTTTGCTCAGGTCCCTCAATTTCAGCCAGAAAATACCTGAAATCACAGAAAAACACACAAACTCATAGTAAACTCCAGAAATGTGAATTTCGCATAAAAACTAATGAAAACATCCCTAAAAGTAGCTAGATCCTACTAGAAACTACCTAAAACAATGCCAAAAAGCGTATAAATTATCCGCTCATATAGAGTTTGGGTTTATATAGTGGAGGGAGAGGGTTTGGGTTCGGTCATTTAGGGTAGGTTTGGGTGGGAAAAAAATTTGAATTTGAAGGTAGGTGGGGATCCTGTGGGGTCCACAGATCCTGAGGTGTCAAGAATTTATCATCATTGCACCAATTGGGCGTGTAAACGCCTTCTTTATGCAATCCTGGCATTTAATGCCAGACTGCAGCATGTTTCTGGCGTTAAACGGCACTTCCATGATTGTTTTGGGCGTTCAACACCAATCTGCAGCATGTTTCTAGCATTGAACGCCACATCCATGCTTGTTTCTGGCGTTTAACGCCAGCTTCATGCTCTGTTCTGGCGTTAAACGCCAGCCTGATGCTCCTTACTGGCGTTTAAACGGCAGTGAGCTCTTCCTCCAGGGTGTGCTATTTCTTCTGCTATTTTTTATTCTGTTTTTAATTTTTTCAATTGTTTTGTGACTCCACATGATCATAAACATAATAAAACATAAAAGAACAATAGAAATATAGATAAATAAAAATTGGGTTGCCTCCCAATAAGTGCTTCTTTAATGTCAATAGCTTGACAGTGAGCTCTCATGGAGCTTCACAGATGTTCAGAGCATTGTTGGGACCTCCCAACACCAAACTTAGAGTTTGAATGTGGGGGTTCAACACCAAACTTAGAGTTTGGTTGTGGCCTCCCAACACCAAACTTAGAGTTTGATTGTGGGGGCTTTGTTTGACTCTGTATTGAGAGAAGCTTATTGTGCCTCTTTTACATGTTTACAGAAGGATAACCTTGAGCTTTAAACACAAGGTAGTCCCTGGTGGACGAAATTGTGATACTCACAATATTGTATTCTTTATTTTATATGGAATTATTCTTGTGGCTCTCTGCTATGTGTGGTCACAACTCCGTTCAACTAACCAGCAAGTGTACTGGGTCGTCCAAGTAATAAACCTTACGCGAGTAAGGGTCGATCCCACAGAGATTGTTGGTATGAAGCAAGCTATGGTCACCTTGTAAATCTCAGTTAGGCAGATTAAATTGGTTTGTGGTTTCGAAAATTAATAATAAGAAGAAATAATAAAAGGGATAGAATACTTATGTAAATCCATAGTGGGAATTTCAGATAAGTGTGTGGAGATGCCGTGCTCCTCTTGAATCTCTACTTTCCTATTACAGTCATCCAATCCTTCCTACTCATTTCCATGGCAAGCTGTATGTAGGGCTTCACCATCAGCGGTGGCTACTTTCAATCCTCTCGGGAAAATGATCCTATGCGGCTGTCACTCGCACGGCTAATCGTCTGGAGGCATCACCCATGGCTGATGGCTACATCCCATCCTCGCAGTGAAAACTAATCCTCATGAATGCCGCCATCTATCTAGCTTATACCACGAAGATTCTGTTGGGGAATCTAAGAGATATGCGCCCGGCCTAGAGTAGAACGGAAGTGGTTGTCAATCACGCGCGTTCATAAGTGAGAATGATGATGAGTGTCACGGATCATCACATTCATCAAAGTGAAGTGTAACGTATATCTTGGAATAAGAATAGAAGAGAATTGAATGAAAAGTAATAGTAATTGTATTGAAACTTGAGGTACAGCAGAGCTCCACACCCTTAATCTATGGTGTGCAGAAACTCCACTGTTGAAAATACATAAGTAAAAGGTTCAGGCATGGCCGAATGGCCAGCCCCTTGAGTGATCAAGAGACCGAATAATCAAAGGCTAAACAGTCAAGAGATTAAACTGTCAAAAGATGTCTAATACATTAGTTAAATGTTCTATTTATAATAAACTAGCTCCTAGTGTTTACATGAGTAAGTAATTGATGCATAAATCCACTTCCGGGGCCCACTTGGTGTATGCTTGGGCTGAGCTTGGTCTATCCACGAGCTAAGGCTTTTCTTGGAGTAACTCCGAGTTATGACGTGTTTTGGGCGTTCAACTCCGGATCATGACATTTTTCTGGCGTTTAACTCCAGACAACAGCATGAACTTGGCGTTCAACGCCAAGTTATGTCGTCATTCTTCGAATAAAGTATGGACTATTATATATTTCTGGAAAGCACTGGATGTCTACTTTCCAACGCCGTTGAGAGCGCGCCAATTGGAGTTCTGTAGCTCCAGAAAATCCATTTCGAGTGCAGGGAGGTTAGATTCCAACAGCATCAGCAGTCCTTTTGTCAGCCTTCTTCAGAGTTTTGCTCAAATCCCTCAATTTCAGTCAGAATTTACCTGAAATCACAGAAAAACACACAAACTCATAGTAAAGTCCAGAAATATGATTTTTGCCTAAAAACTAATAAGATTCTCCTAAAAACTAATTAAAACATACTAAAATCTACATGAAATTACCCCCAAAAAGCGTATAAAATATCCGCTCATCA
>NW_026264851.1:2149712-2152489 GCF_000817695.3 Arachis duranensis
GCCCTAAGCACTTTGTTTTCCAGTATTACCACCGGATACACAAATGCCACAGACACATAACTGGGTGAACCTTTTCAGATTGTGACTCAGCTTTGCTAGAGTCCCCAGTTAGTGGTGTCCAGAGCTCTTAAGCACACTCTTTTGCCTTGGATCACGACTTTAACCACTCAGTCTCAAGCTTTTCACTTGGACCTTCATGACACAAGCACATGGTCAGGGACAGCTTGGTTTAGCCGCTTAGGCCTGGATTTTATTTCCTTGGGCCCTCCTATCCATTGATGCTCAAAGCCTTGGATCCTTTTTACCCTTTCCTTTTGGTTTTAAGGGCTATTGGCTTTTTCTGCTTGCTTTTTCTTTTTCTTTCTATTTTTTTCGCAAGCTTTTTACTTTTCACTGCTTTTTCTTGCTTCAAGAATCAATTTCATGATTTTTTTTTCAGATCATCAATAACATTTCTCTTTGTTCATCATTCTTTCAAGAGCCAACAATTTTAACACTCATAAACAACAAGATCAAAAATATGCACTGTTCAAGCATTCATTCAGAAAACAAAAAGTATTGTCACCACATCAATATAATTAAATTAAATTCAAGGATAAATTCGAAATTCATGTACTTCTTGTTCTTTTAAATTAAAACATTTTTCATTTAAGAGAGGTGAAGGATTAATGGATTTTATTCATAATCTTTAAGGCATGGTTACATACTAATGATCATGAAGTAAAGACACAAAACATAGATAAACACAAAAAAAAACGAAAACAGAAAGAAATAAAGAACAAGGAATGAATCCACCTTTAGTGGCATCTTCTCCTTGAAGGTCCAACAATGTCCTTAAGCTCTTCTATGTCCCTTCCTTGCCTTTGTTGCTCATCCCTCATTGCTCTTTGATCTTCTCTTATTTCTTGGAGAACGATGGAGTGCTCATGATGTTCCACCCTTAATTGTTCTACATTGTGGCTCAAATCTTCTAAAGAGGTGTTGAGTTGCTCCCAATAGTTGTTGGGAGGAAAGTGCATCCCTTGAGGCATCTCAGGGATTTGTTGATGATGAACTTCCTCATGCATCTCCTGAGAACCGTGCATGGTTTCTCTTGCTTGCTCCATCCTTTTCTTGGTGATGGGCTTATCCTCTTCAATGGAGGTGTCTCCTTCTATGATAACTCCAGCTGAGTAACATAGATGGCATATAAGGTGAGGGAAGGCTAGCCGTGCCATAGGTGAGGGCTTGTCAGCTATTTTGTAGAGTTCATTGGAGATGACTTCATGAACTTCTACTTCCTCTCCAATCATGATGCTGTGAATCATGATGGCCCGATCCACAGTAACTTCAGATCGGTTGCTAGTAGGAATGATGGAGCGTTGTATCCATGCATTGGCATAGAATTCTTGAACCATTAAAATTCTGACTTGTTGCATGGGGTTGGTTAGGACTTCCCAACCTCTTCTTTGGATCTCATGTCGGATTTCCGGATACTCATTCTTTTTGAGCTTGAAAGGGACCTCGGGGATCACCTTCTTCTTTGCCACAACATCATAGAAGTGGTCTTGATGGCTCTTGGAGATGAATCTTTCCATCTCCCATGACTCGGAGGTGGAAGCTTTTGTCTTCCCTTTCCCTTTTCTAGAGGATACTCCGGCCTTGGGTGCCATTGATGGTAACAAAAAGCTTATGCTTTTACCACACCAAACTTAAAATATTGCTCGCCCTCGAGCAAGAAAGAAAAGAAGAGAAGAAAAAGAAGAAGAGAATATGGGAGAGAGGGAAAGAAGTAGGTTCGGCTATGTGGGAGAGGAAGGGGTTGTGTTGTGTGAAAATGAAGAAGAATGGAAGGGTATTTATAGGGAGAGGGGATGGTATAGGTTCGGCCATTGTGGGTGGGAATGGGTGGGAAATTGAATTTGAATTTTATGAAGGTAGGTGGGGTTTATTGGGAAGAGTGGGTTGATGTGAATGGTGAATGGAGTAATTGGGAAGAGGAATTGAGGTGATTGGTGAAGGTTTTTGGGAAGTGTGATATGGGGAAGAGTGAAATGAGATTGGGATTAAGAGAGTGTGATTAGGATTAAAAGGTAAGGTGGGAATATGGTAGGTGGGGATCCTGTGGGGTCCACAGATCCTGAGGTGTCAAGAAATACCATTCCTGCACCAAATAGGCATGTAAAATGCCTTCGTGCATCATTCTGGCGTTTAAACACCCATTGGTGCATGTTCGGGTGTTCAACGCCCATGTAAAGCATGTTTCTGGCGTTGAACGCCAGTTTCATGCTTGTTACTGGCGTTCAGCGCCAGTTTTTCCTCTCTGGGCACATTCCTGGCGTTCAGTGCCAGGATGTTGCTTGTTTCTGGCGTTCAGCACCAGAATGGTGCTCTGTTCTGGCGTTGAACGCCAGCCAGATGCATCTTACTGGCGTTGAACGCCAGCCCGTGCATCCTCCAGGGTGAAAATTTTTTTCTTCTGTTTTTGACTCTATTTTTAATTTTTTTGATTTTTTTCGTGACTCCTCATGATCATGTACCTAATAAAACACAAAATAACAATAAAATAAAAATTAGATAATTAAAATTGGGTTGCCTCCCAACAAGCGCTTCTTTAATGTCAATAGCTTGACAGTGGCTCTTATGGAGCCACCAGGTGATCAGGTCAATGTTAGTGTAGTCCCAACACCAAACTTAGAGTTTGGATATGGGGTCTCAACACCAAACTTAGAGTTTGGTTGTGGCCTCACAACACCAAACTTAGAGTTTGACTGTGTGGGCTCTTCTTGACTCTGAAT
>NW_026264851.1:2152708-2153633 GCF_000817695.3 Arachis duranensis
TATGAAATCAGCAGGGATATAAAGGCCTTCAACCTTTACTAACATGTCCTCTACTATTCCATAAGCTTGTCTCAATGACTTATCTACCAATTGTAATGAGAACAAGGCAGGTTGTACCTCAATGATCCCCAGCTTCTCCATTATAGAGAGTGGCATAAGATTTATCCCTGACCCCAGATCACATAGAGCTTTTTTAAAGCTCATGGTGCCTATGGTACAAGGTATTAAGAACTTGCCAGGATCTTGTTTCTTTTGAGGTAGAGTTTTCTAAATCCAAGTATCTAGTTCACTAATGAGCAAGGGAGGTTCACTTTCCCAAGTCTCATTACCAAACAACTTGGCATTCAGCTTCATGATAGCTCCTAAGTATTGAGCAATTTGCTCTCCAGTCACATCTTCATCCTCTTCAGAGAATGAATAGTCTTCAGAGCTCATGAATGGCAGAAGAAGATTTAATGGAATCTCTATGGTCTCTATATGAGCCTCAGATTCCTTTGGATCCTTTATAGGAAACTCCTTCTTGCTTGAGGGACGTCCCAGGAGGTCTTCCTCACTAGGATTTTCGTCGTCCTCCTCCCTTGTGCATTCGGCCACATTGATCACCTCAATGGCCTTGCACTCTCCTTTTGGAATTTCTTCTGTATTGCTTGGGAGAGTACTGGGAGGAGTTTCAATAACTTTCTTACTCAACTGGCCCATTTGTGCCTCCAGATTTCTATTGGAGGATCTCGTTTCACTCATGAAACTGAAAGTGGCCTTTGACAGATCAGAGACTATATTGGCTAAATTAGAAGTGTTTTGTTCAGAATTCTCTGTCTGTTGCTGAGAAGATGATGGATATGGCTTGCTATTGCTCAGCCTATTGCATCCACCATTGCTAAAGCCTTGTTGAGGCTTTTGTTGATCCTTCCAGGAGAAATTTGGA
>NW_026264851.1:2154474-2155593 GCF_000817695.3 Arachis duranensis
TCTTCAGAGTCCTTTCAGGTTCTGGATCAATTTCAACAAGAGTGCCTTTTTCCCTGTTCCTGCTCATATGAAAGAGAAGAAAACAAGAAAAAGAAGAGGAATCCTCTATGTCACAGTATAGAGATTCCTTTATGTTAGTAGAAGAAGAAAGGGATAGAAGAATCCAAACACAAGGGATATAATAAGTTCGGATTTTTAGATGAAGAGAGGTGAAGAGAAGTGTTAGTAATTAATTAATTAAATAGAAGAAGGAAAGAGAGGGGAAATTTCGAAAATAATTTGAAAAAGGGGTTAGTATTTTTTTGAAAATTAAAAGGTATTAAAATTAAAACATGAAACACTTAATTAATTAAAAAGAATTTTTGAAAAGGAGAGAGGTATTTTCGAAAATTAGAGAGGGAAAAGTAGTTAGGTGGTTTTGAAAAAGATAAGAAACAAACAAAAAGTTAGTTAGTTGATTGAAAAAGATTTGAAATCAAATTTTGAAAAAGATAAAATTAAAAAGATAAGATTTTTAAGAAAAAGATATTTTATTATTATTATTATTTTTTTTTGAAAAAGATTTAATTTTTAAAGTTACTTAACTAACAAGAAATTACAAGATAAGATTCTAGAATTTAAAGATTGAATCTTTCTTAACAAGAAAGTAACAAACTTCAAATTTTTGAACCAATCACATTAATTGTTAGCTAATTTTCGAAAATTAGATGTAAAGATAAGAAAAAGATTTTTGAAAATATTTTGAAAAAGATTTTTGAAATTTTCGAAAAATAATAAAAAAAATGAAAAAGATATGATTTTTGAAAAAGATTTTGAAAAGATAAGATTTTTAAAATTGAAATTTTGACTTGACTTGTAAGAAACAACTAATTTTGAAAATTTTTTATCAAGTCAACCCAAAATTTCGAAATTTTGGAGAAAAGTAAGGAAAAGATTTTTTTTTATTTTTGAATTTTTAATGATGAGAGAGAAAAACAACAAGAATACTCAATGCATGAAATTTTTAGATCAACACAATGAATGCATGCAAGAATGCTATGAATGTCAAGATGAACACCAAGAACACTTTGAAGATCATTGTTCCGAGGGTTACCTGAAACGTGTAGCTCGGTCGTCTGG
>NW_026264852.1:0-16956 GCF_000817695.3 Arachis duranensis
AGGCGTGGCATGCGGTGGTGGGATGGAAACACTCCGGTGAACAATATCGGCCTCTCCCGCATCGTGTGCAGCCTTACAGGTCATCCTGAGACTGCACAGGGATCGGATGGAGTCTGTCGCAACTTTAATGGTTATTGCTACCCAGATGTCGTTCGGAATGAAATCGATATTTGAACAACAGTCGATTGTCATTTTCAGTTTGTTCCTGTTGGTACCTCTTTCGATATGGATGGGGATATGTCTTTAGAGTATAGGGTTTGGAGTGTGGCATAGGAGTGTAGGCTCTATATTTATAAGTCCACCTATCCTGTTGGAAACCTGAACTTGAGTGTAGCCGATACGTTGTGAGTAACGCATGCGTAATATTAAACGTTAGAGTCAGCGTAAGTGTACTATGGTGAAAACTGAAAACTGTATGGGGAACGGCATTAATTACTGGAAAAGAATAGATGACCAAGAAGATTTTTGAACAATGTTCCCCTAGCACTCTCCTTATTAAATTTACTCTATTAATGTTATCATAATACATTGTTCAGCCGTTCTTAAACAAAAGTTGTTAGTTAGGTATACTTTTGTAAACCTGTTGTGGGATACATAATTCCACGTGCAGTCAGAAGAATGTTAAAGTTTCGGGCAGATACTTAGCCGTTTAATATGTGAATAGTTAATAGTTAATTATTGATGTAATCTGCATAGTTTATGGTAGTTTAATATCATGGATGTCAACTTCGTGTTCTGAAAATTTTTTCGTGTATCACATAGAGAAGAGATTATGAGACGCGTTTAATGTGAGATAAAAAAGCGTTCAACATATGGTGGAGGGTGGGAAAAACGGATAGGTGAGGTTAATGCATTTATTATCGAATTTAAAGCCCTGGGGAAGCGGTGTGACTGTCGAATGACATAAGTGTGTATACACAATTGGATTGGAGAATGTGATGAGGCATGTCATATATAAATATAAATAAGTTTGATGTTTGAGATTACTCCGTTGTTGACGAATTTGTTAATAAGATTGAAGGTTGTTACATCCTTTTGTGTGTGCATCGCTGTTCATTGGGTTGGAACAATGTCGAGCCCCAGCATTGGTGATGGAAGTGGTTCTTCCGAAGGAAGTGGCCCTAGCGCCCCTCTCCGCTACCACGGTAGGGGGTTTCACCTTATCTTCTTTCCCGGTTATCCTTTACGTTTACTCATTTTTATTGTTTTTTGTGGTTTCGAACTCTAGACGTTGTCCCCACCCTGAATCCTGACCAGTTTGTCATCATGGAGGACCTTGAGCAGACGCTGCGGAGGGCATGTGACGCCCTTAAGACAGAGCCTCCGGTGTTTGAGCCCCGCGATTGCGTATCCGTCCAGTGCGTCCGCTACTATGGGTTTCTGGTTCGTGTGGTGGGCCCACCGGACGGAGTCAACTGTGTGGCCTACGGCAGGTTCTCCGCCGACCAACGCATGGCCAGGCAAGATGCCGCTTTATCATCCCTGCAAGCGGTTGTTGGAGAGTCTGGGAAGGAGATCCTCGACTACAATTACTACGTCGCTCAGAGTTTGAGGGAACGTGTTATGGAGTTGGAGCGGATATGTAGTCTGTCCGTGGACTCCCGTGTCGCTGAACTGGAGGCTGAGAACGCTCGCCTAAGGGATCGCCTGGCTTCTTGGGACACCTTGCACGACCGTGGATAATGTTGGGTTGGTGTTGGTCTTACCCTTAACTGTTTCTGGGGTTTCGGGTTTGTTGGTTACGGTTATTGGTTGACGGTTTTAGGGTTTGTGGTGAAGGGTTTATTATCCATGTTTTTGGGTCGTGACTCTAACATTTATCTCCTTATTGCGTTATTACGTAATACTTACAATCTATTTCTTTATGCGTGGTTCACAACGGTTGGCACAACAAAAAAAATTATAAATATCGTTAGATGCAGCTTCGAATATGATATTTTATATTCAATGCATATATAGTCATGAAGCTAGGCATTATTTTGTTATAAATTATAGTGCATTGCTTTCAATTGAAGTTAAATTTAAATTCATTCCAATCATGGTTGAATGTTTTTTAGAGATTCAAGTTTAACATTTAATACGGACTAAATTGAAGAGCATACAAATTACTATCATAAATGTGTTAGCCGAAAGCCCGAAAGGGTAGAAAGTGTTTGCTGGATGTTTGTGAAAACGGATTGTGGACAATTATTGTATTTATTATGGGATTGCAATAAGTCCCTTGTCAACTGGTGTCATTAGGCAGTTCCAATTGGAATGGAGACGCTGAGGACGTGGTCTGCGGTTTGGTGTATGGTGTTTGGTGTTGATGTAGTCAATATATCCCTAATTTTGTTATTAGTAATTTTGCTAAAGTAAGTAATAGGGTTGCTAATAACAACAAAATTGTTTTAAAAACCTTGTTTACCTGGCAATTTTAAAACAGCTGCTGCAAAAATATTTCGAAACTTCAGATATTGTCCCCATTTGATTTTTAATAATGTGGAATGTGTTAGCATCATTATAATGACTACGTATGTGGACTTTCTCGTTATTTGATTTAAATTTTTTTAAAAGAGATGGATTGTAACGATGTCTAATGTTTTGTATCGATGAAACAAATAAAGTTACAATGAAGGTTCCTTACAGATTCTTCGTTGCTATAATAATAATAATAATAATAATATTATTAATATTAATAATATTAATAATATAAATCATAATAATCATAGTAATAATAATATTAGTAATAATATTGGTACATTTAAAGTTTCTTAATATCGAAGTTAGTTTTCTCAAAAATCTTAAAATTTTTTTCTTTTGAATAAAAGAGTAATGATATTGTGGTAAGAATACAATATAACTATGATGCGAAACGGGTAAAGAACTATGAATGGAAATAAATAATTAAAAATAACAAGCATAAATTAGGTAAACAACCTTAAATATTAAATATCGGGCATCGTTAGACATTTTTTTTTTAAAAATTTAAAATGTTACGATTTAAGTAGATTACCTCAAATTTTAAAATATAACAACCTAAGAATATAATTTAAAATTTAAAAATACCAACCCTTAATAAAAAATGTTTATAAATTAAAATAATTAGTTGTAAATAACTTGAAATTTAAAAAAGTAACAACCTAAGCGAATAACGCAAATTAATTTTAAGATTTTGTTGTCTATAAGCTTGCTAATAAAAAATCGAACAAATAAAAAACGTGTAAACGAATCCGTGATTATCGAGAGTATAAAAACTGAGAGAGTTAAATATATATTATAATTGAAGTTAATGATTAAAACAATATGTGCATATCGCTACGTTTGTCTAAATCTACACTAGTTATAACGTGAATTTAGTTTCTTAGAAAACTATAACTCATTTCTCTTGTTTTTAAATAAAGGGTAATTTATAACATAATAAGAGTAAAATGTAATCATAATTTAAAAATAGTACAAATTACCAACACAATGATTTAATTTATTATTAAATCGTTTAATTAATTCAAAAATGTAACCAAATTGTATACCTAATAACCTAATAAAGCGTATTTTCAAATTAAAAAATTTTATAAATAAGAAAATAAATATTATTCATTTCAAAAATTTCGTTTTAAAATTTTTAGTGGCAACTGGCAACACCTTAATTATTTTTTCTCGCCCATTAGGCACGAAACCGATTGGCTTCTAGAAGAAGACTTCATCAAAGGCTGACGGCACATTCTTCTAAGCACTGCAATTCTCAACACATTACTTCCCTGAATGAATAAGATAAGATTTCGACTTGATATCCCCTCGATTCATATGCTATCGACTCTGAACCGGTTCTTCTAAGTCAGAATATCCCCTTCATCGACTGTGTTGGTGCCCTGACGAAGAAATGGCCGAAGAATACGCCAAAGGTGATGCCCTTAGGGTTATCAAAGCTGCAGGAGAGATGTCACGGCCGATGGCAGGAATATCGACTCCGCTTCTTATTTTTGCGATTTCTTGTTATGCTAATCTCCGGATTTTGTTTTATCTTACGCGGACTCCTCATGTTCCCTTCTATGCAGCGTCTGCCTATACCGAATGGGCTCCTCCCCAAAGGTAGCAACCATCTGTACGTCACGGTCGCCGATGGGTCAAACCATTCTTACAAGATTGCATGCACCCCAATGGGTGGAAAGAGATCACTCTCGGCAAGGGATGGCAGAGGTTCTATCATGAATACAAGCTACAACCATCTAACATTCTGCTGTTCAAGCACAATGGCAGAGACGACTTCAGCGTTCGCATTTTCCAGTCACCGGGGGTGGAAAGGACGTATGATACGTCCGGTGATGACTCCGGCGACGAAACACCCCCCAGGCGCCCAGGAAACGTACACCCGCTACTCAAGCACCCCGGCGGCGAGTGGGATGTATCAATGTCCCCAGGAGCTCAGCTGCAGCTGAGGTGGAGCAGACATTTCAGTCCGAGCACCCCTTCTTCATCATGCACATCACGAAAAGGCTCTTGGGCATCCACTTCCTGGTAATGGCTTTGCCTCTCCACTCAATATGCATCTATTTCTTTGTTTAAGTTTGGGGACCACATTATCTGTTTTGTTCCCATTAACTACATATGATTCTCCATTTTGGTTTGGCCAGCCAAATGTGCCGCACTTTGGAGACGACGTCAACGATGATGCCTTGGTAACTCTGAGAACGGGGGAGATCTCCGTCCGGGCCGTCTACAGAAGATACGTGGGCAAAAGAAGGCGTAACTCTGGCAGCATTAGTCAAGGGTGGGCGGAATTTTTGAGGAAGTGCAACATAACTGTGCCCAAGCTGGCCGTCTTTGAGATCTCCCGAACCCAACCAGAGTTGGAGCTGTTGGTCCAATTTGTTGATTTTGAATGAATCAACGTGGGTTGAAGAGGATCCTGACTTTGTTATTTTGGATTGTCCTGTTTGATTTCTCAAAAACTTTATGCCTTGTCTTGTGAATGGTGATGTATTGCAACAGCTACACTTAACTCATTTTGTTGACGATACAATGTTCTGTCCTTTGACTAAGTTGTTTTGACACAATCTATGTTCCTTATATTAGTTTACAGTTTCAATTCTCACATGACCATGGATGTTTTCAACATTTATGTGCCTTTTCAATTCCCACCTAACGATGCAGCCTCTCTATACTTATTGATTTTAACTTTACTCTCAAGTTTCCTCCATTGTGTACATTGTTGTGGCGCAGAGGCTTTTGTTCTGTTATGTTCTCTTTTTTGCATTGAAACATTTATTGGCATTCGACAAGTGTTGCATCTTTCTGAATTGTTTTGTCTTGGTTCTTCACTATTACTGTGTGACATAGGTGACAGAGGAATCTTTTCATCTTTCTCAGTGGTTCTTGTTCTATTTACATTCCTGGAAGGTGCAAGTTCCGTTATTTGTTGTCTTGCCGTCAGCATTATTTGGTCCGGAGAAAAAAACATGTGTTTTGTTATTTGTTTACTAGAAGGAAAACACACGGTTACCTCGGTTGGTTGGAAGCCATGTCTCTATTATAATATCTAATGTTTATCGTTTTGCTGATTCCATTTTATTATGCACAAAATCATCGCTGCTTAGTTGTTGTGGGTGTCAAAGGTTGGGTTCAAACTGAGCTGTTTATTTGGAGTACTTGCATAGTTGCAGTGTGTTTTATCAGTTGACAGAGTGTCGAACAACAGCAAAATTAGGTTCTTTTTGCAACACAAATGGTTAACTGAACGACGTTTTAATCGGAAATTACTAGGGAAAAAAAATACACTAGTATAAATCGTTTCACACCATGATCCTTTCACTATTTAAGCACACGAAAGTATGTTCAAATTCCCCATAACGTTAGGTGTTACTCAATCCCATGTTTCATCAGGACATAGCGTAAACATAATGAGAAACAAAATAACTCAAACATGAAGTCTTCACAACCCTACATAAATCTTCTCTTAGATACACGGAAATAACAAAGTTTCAGCAAAACAAGGGATTAGAAGCAAGAAAGCAGCGTTTATCTCTGGGTTGTTGCCATGATTTTAACTTCAAGCTATGGGGTGATGCAATCAAGGCTATTGTCGCAAATAGATTCAAGCATGTGTATCTTAGACTCCAGCCTCGTGATCTCTTTCCGAAGATGCGCGTTTTCCCTCTGCAGAGACTTAGCACGAAGATAGTTGAAGTCTCTGACGTCATTACCAGTGTATGCTAAAAGAACCCACAACATGCTGAACGCGGCGTCCTCCCTCGCGTCATCCTCCAGTACCGTGTAACGACCCTTCGCCCTTACGTTTGGGCCTAACGGGTTTTCAGGGATTATAACATTGAATGCATAAATTGGACCCAGATCCCGGTGGAATTTTTCCTCACGAAAGAAACAACGGGCTGGGTATTTTAGTGTCATAGCAATACATCGATAGCTAGAGCTCCATGCTGTTGCTAAGGGCGAAGTTATGCGACGCACACTCATCTGCTGGGATCATTGGCACTCCTGTAATTGCACAAAGTATAGGCTGAACATGGCAGTGTATGGTCTCTCAAAAAATGTATACGTTGGTTGTTAATAAGCTAATTATGAATATAGTGACATTCGTGGAAAGGTAAATCAGAACTTTACCACCAACAACACAAGCTACGCGTCCTTCGAATGTTGGTAGGGTTCTGGGCTTCCGCAGTGGTGATTCCACTGTGCCTATCTCCGACATCATTTCCGCAATGGCCTCCTTGTCCGCCAGCAGCGTTTCCATCCTTGATTCGTAGGCGTGAAGTGCGAGGACGTAACTATTAAACCCGGTGTACTCCGGTTCGGGGTGGTTGAGAATCTGCGTGTTGGCTTCTTCAAAGGATATGTATACACCCGTGTTGTGTCCCTTGGTGACAACGAAAAATGTGAATTGCTTCATGGTCTCCTCCATTGGGCCCCGACAAGCCAGGCTGAGTTAGTAATTCTTGGGTTTTTACGGTGGGAGGATTTGGGGAATGAAATGTTGATTGGTTTTGCTTCCACCCCTTTCAGCAGAAGAATTGTCTTTTTATGGTTAACCAGACTTCTTGGGGAAGCTTTGAAAGTGATATTTTGGATAACAACACCCTTAAAAGCATGAAATCAGCGTCCTCTCTCGTCAATCGCGTCACATCAAATTCTTTATCTGATTGATGTGTCAGTGGTTATTCGACAAACCTACCCTATCCGGATCATCTAAGTTTTAAGCAAGTGGATACAGCAGTTTGTGTTGACGTGTTATGAATTTCAATTCCTAGGGCTCCTGCTACCGTATAGTACCGGGTTGATTTCATGCCTTGGCCACTAGCTTGGTAAAGGCTATGAGAGTTAATTTTCCTGAATGGGAGGTACGGTATGTGAGTACAGACGTTGTATGCTTGCAAATCTATGGTCTTTGATGGGCCACGGACTCGTGCTAGGAGGAGGGAGTTGGGTTCAAATCCCGTTAATGTATTGAAGACAGGAGCCACTACATCATTGGAAATATAAGGATGTGACACGAGGAAATAAAATTGTAAATTTATTCACCTATATACAAATATAGAAATAAATTATAGTGAATTTTCATATGATGTTGCCATAACAAATTGCAGCCTGATATTTAAGTTTAGGGTTTAGGCTATGTATTCTTTAAGTTTCACTCTTTATTCAGCCTTGAAATTGAAAATATTATTATCAAATAAAATTTAGATAAAAGCCATTCGTAATTATATGGATAAAATTTTTAAGTTAACCGTTAAAAATATCATTAAATGTTAATATCATTTTCGAAAAAACGCTGATATTATTATTGTTTTTTTAATATTTACAAATTTTTGTTACGTATTTTAATAATTATGCTCTTAAAAATACGAAAATGCATGTTTCTATAAAATCGAATTTGTTTTCAATTGTCAAACATCCTAAAGCATAAGGTGAGACAAAAAATAGATCTCAACCACATCCAAAATCATAAATCAGAAGTTTTAGTATAAGCGTTAAAAATAAAATTTAATTTTTTATATCTTATTCGATAAAATTAATCTAATTTCTGTAAACTATTTCGTATTCGTTGAATGTTATCATTGCTTATTTGAACATTGATGCTTTTAAACATATTAAAATGTATGTTTGTAAAACGTGGTTTTTTTTCCTTTTAATTAAATATGCTACAACTTAAATAGTTTTTAAACATTTGATTTTAAATTTTTAAATAGCAAATCTCAGTTTTATTTAGTTTATCTTTCGGACGTATATATATTTTTTAAAAGACACTTAATCTATTTGGATATATTTCAATTAGTTTGTTTTAAAACTTTTCTAATAAATGGGTGATTAAAGGACCGTTTTCAAAGGATACTTAGTCGGACTGTTATTCTTAATAGGAGAAAGTCGGCATTGACTGTAATTTACTCGAAACAAATGTTATCTTCGTTACTGTAACGAAAGCAAAATGAAATTTAAACCTTACAAAAACTAGATATGATAGGTAGGATAATAAATTAGTTACAATGAAAATTTATTTATAAGGAGACCGGAAATATTAGGGGTGGAGAGTTGCCAGGCTTCCTGCCAGGGAGCTTCAGCACGGCCTGTGTTTGGCCTGGCCTGTTCCGCTCTATTATAAAAAAGGGTGCCGGGCCCGACACTTTTTAGATCTTTAATACGTTAATGGGCCAGTCCCAATCCAATTAACTGTATAACGAGCCTGACGTGTTAAGCGCAATGTGTCGACTGGGTTTTTCATAATGGGGGCCGTAAATATCGCTTCAACGTCGCTCGAACCTACTCATCGAATAATAACGTTTTAAATTTAAATTATCACGTATTTTTTCTTATTATGTCTAACAACTAGAGTTAGCAAGGAACACAAATAGAAAAATAAGTTGAAGATGTTAAACACGAATTACGTTCAAAAGTAAAGTACGTCAAATGCGTACAAATCATTAGTAACGTTTCGCTGTAAGTGTAGAAATATGACAAATATGGTTAGGGTTTTGAGACGTTTCGAGTAAGATATTATTGGGTTGTTGTGTTGGTTTGTTGCGCATTGCCCGCCGATAAAGGGTTAAATTTGAAAACAGTCCAACCGCACTGGCAACCCGACTGAAATATTGATATGTGAATCGAGTCTGTTTTCTATAATGTCCCTCCCATGGTTGCCAGAACCAAACCTGTTGTCGACCCGGTCAGGTCACTGGGTGACTGGGTCAATGATTAAAGCAGTTGTGTTATATAATATATAGATTTATGATCATATAGAATCACAACTTAAAACCCGAACATGGTGGCGTTACTTATTCGAACCTCCCAAGCAGAGCCGGGTTCAACACAGCCTGTATTCATTGCTGGAAATTGGAAGCACCATAGCTCAGGCCGGTTTCATCGGGTTTGTCACGTGATGCCAGGGTTTAAACGCTTTGAATATTTATTACAATAAAAGAGCCAACCGAAATGAGGAGACCAAAGGTCCTTTGGTTTTCTAGCCCAATATGGCGATCCGGTCTAGTTATTACAAATATGGTTTCGTTTATGTCGTTGCATTGATGGAATTATCTTTAAGTTACTGTACTAGACTAAACCAATTATATGTTTATTAAAAAATTTTAAGCTGTACTATTGAAATTATCGGCAGTTCATGCATAGAGTTGTCACATTCAGTTGATTTTTCCGGACATTAATTTGTCGTCGAACCAGTGCGCCCCATTCGTCTAGATTGCATGCGCGTGGCTGGATGGGTTGGGGCGGCTTGTCCCACTATGCCACTCCTTGTTAGGAGGGTTCTTAACTTCTTACTCGACTTGTTGCTATCCTCTGGGAGAGCCATCTTGGAGGAGGGAAGAGGTCAATAACACGTTGAGACATTAATTTCTTTTGAAATATATATACTTTGTTCGGTTAACAAAAATTTTATAGAATTCAAAAAATCAATTACAATTAACTTTAATTCTAAAATTTAATGATTTTAAACATTGTTAATGTTCAATACGAAGAGAATGATAATTTAGTATTTTTCCACGCTTATATTGAATTGATTATACTGAATTAAATTATATAGATGTCTTTGTTAAATTATGACTTTGGATAAACTTAAATCTATTTTTCAACTAGTTAAGGTATTTAAACAAAAGTAAATCGTATATCTCGATATTTTAATTTCTCTACCACATTGCTGTACCGTTAGCTATAAACTTAGTATCGTACCCACGAAAACATCATAACACTTATCCAATACTGATTTAAACAAAACTGCATTAACAATTTTCTTTATATTATTAACCTGACCCAAAATTGTTTCCTACAAAATTATTTTGTTGTAATTAATATTATTATAATCGATGAAATTCGACACGATAAAACTGCAAAAAGTTTATTTATTACTATAGTTAAAACTTTTATTTTGAATTCTATGAATATTAGAGCATGTCTAATGATTATTGTAGATTTAATTTAACTTTAAGTTCAGTTCCGTTATGTATTCAATTGTCGTGCATGAAGCCAGTATATTTGTTCCAAGATGTTAAAATCCAAGCAGATCCAAATGAAACCGCTTATCCAATTCCATCCAACCCGGAACTGATTAAAACCGAACTAATTTCGATCTGATCGCATTGGAATTTTTTACAAACCGCTGCAATCGGTCGGATTTCGGATCGACTATCCATAACCATCCCAATCCAATCCGAACTGCACAATGTCTGATAATCTTATTTTATTATATTAGTATTATATTTAGGATTATAATTATAACAGGTTTAGTTTAGTAAACATTTTTTACGTTATGCATATATAATTATTATTAAATTAAAATTTAAAGTTCAAAATGTAATTTTATTTTTATTTTAACTAACTTATAATTTTGATCTTATGTTATGTTACCGTTGGAATTGCCAACCTCTGGAAGGCAACACTGTTCAATTTCTTTACAAAAATGCAAGTGATTCAAGAAATATATTGTGAACATTGAGTATTTCCACATAGATTGTCAAGGGGAGGGTAGCACTGAAATAGGTGGATCAACCTGATAGGGTCACATCAATCAATGTTGGCACCCACGCTTCAGTGATGGGATCTGTATAAAATCAAATCTTAGCTGAAGCAAGAGGGGAACACACAACCTAAACGACGCCTAACCACGGGACTCCAGCCAATTACCAAAGGCAGACATTACCCTCACAGAGCAAATGGCAAGAATGGACGACGATGAGAATCAGCCGGGAGAATCCCAGGAGACTGACACCAATGATGCGTAAGCTACATATTGTTTCGTCTATCTTGCTTCTCCCCTGTGGGTCTTGAGAAGCTTACATCTTCTTGGGCCTAAAGGGTTTTTCAAAATATTGTGTTTGTTGTTGTTTATGCATTTTGTTTAATTTAATAACAATTTTGACCTTGTCTTCTAGTGTTGTACCCGCGATAGATATGGGAACCCTTCGAAGCGTATCCGTCGCGGATGGAACGTCGACGCTCAATCTAGAGCTAACGATGAACGTGGTACGAATGACACTGCTCTCTAACATTGTTCTACCCTGTTACCTTTGTTAGAAAGGGGATGTTGTTATTATGTGTTTCTAACCAGATTTTTGGTACAGAGCCCTAATGGTGGTGAGGGAGAAAACCTAACTGAAGATCCGAAGACCCAACATGATGGACTACTGCTCCTCGCAGTGAAGCTGCTAGAGGTACCTGAGCCCTTTTTTTTAAAAAAATAACTTTAATCAAACTTTGCTCGACGACATATTAATGAAATGTGCCTGGGTTTGGAACAAAGGCACCACCTTTCGTACCATATATTTCACATGCCCTGTTTGAATGAACATGTGGTGATCCATTTATCGTCCAAACTTTTGACTAACTATTGTTTGACCGTAGCAAGAAAAATTTCCCACGTCACCATGTCTTACCAATACCACCTTTGACCCATTCTAACATGGTAGTTAGCTTCAAAACTGGTATTCAAATGCGATGATATTTGTTGTTTGTGTTTTTGGTTTGTTGACTGAGAACACAGAAGATCGATGCGCGGACAGTTGCTTTGGAGGACCGCATGTCAGCACTGGAGCGACCCACGTACCAGACAGGGAAGTCCGTTACTGAGATCCATTCACTACTAACCACCCAAGGAGGGAGTCCAACTTCAGCGGCCGCTATACCATCCACAGCAGCGGCGACAATGCCAGCTGATGGTTATCCCGGTATTCAGGCCAACATAATAGGGCAAAGGCAAAGTGTAGGAGCAGTTACTAAGGATATTGGATCATCAGCAGAACAACTGAATAGCTTGGAGAAAGGAAAGGGGTTGGCCATGTCGAATGTTATTCCGTCGCTAGACATAATCGTGCCAAACTCTCCTGGTTTTGACGACGATGTCATCATAGACGAGGCACTTTCAACTCCTCGCCCTGTGAAGGTCATGAACAGTTCAGCCCAGCCAAAGCGACCACTTGCGCAGTACTGGTGCTCTGGTGTGCCTAAAAGGACCACTCACTCTGGGACCATTACACATGACTCACTTGACGGAGTCTGTGAAAAAGTTAGTTACACCCTTGATAGCTTAACTAGCACCCTTTATTTGTCTTATAAATAAACGACTAACAAATGACACCGATGCTGTGCAGATTTACAGGGACCTACCCAGCATGTCTAAGCTTGAGTGCACAACAAAAGTATGTGAGATGTTCTCTCTCCCAGAAACATGCGGCATTCCACTGAAAATTCCAAAGTTGGAGCCAATCGATTCTAACCATATCATTGGGGAAGAACAGCCTGACTGTAGGAAGTTGGCAACCACTCAGCAGAATAGCCAGGCGAATGTTAATGTTTCTTCTATAGGGGTTGGGAGTGCATTCAAACCGTATGGAATGGTGAACGTAATGGAGTCTCCCGTGCTATTAATTCCACTGGCAAGACTCCCCACCATTGAATGCTTAATACACAACTAATTACGCAATTAATTTATTAGTAGCTTATTTCCTGTGACTAACTAACATTGTATTGATTTTTCTTAAGGGATTCCAAATGGTTTTTAGGCCAACCGTGCACATGGACCTGACACTTGACGAATGCAAGATGGCCGCCTACATCTATAGAAAAAATGATCAATATTTGTAGGGATAATATGTGGTTATTAAAATCTTTAGAATGTACGTAATATTTTTTCGTAGATAGCGTTGTAATGGAACTGTATCTACTTTCCCAAATACCAGGGAAATGTTGTTCAAGTTCTCAACATTGGAAGTTCCTAGAGCAGGATTCCACTCCTTATCGCCGGTTTATATGCCCAATGTTGACGTGAGTACAACCCGACGGTGCCGTTAATATTAGAAATATGATATGCATAAGAACGCTGAAACATTTGTTTTCCTTTGTGCATAGATTATGAACATAATCCTTATGAGCGCGTCCATGCAAGCCTGCTGCGTTCTGCCACCTCGTGTTTGGTACACACCTTCGGTGTTTGCCGATGACGTCATAGCTATGAGGCCATTCGAGGTCATTAGAAGAAAATACATGAACAGATGGATGCCGGCAACTACTTGTCTCGAACATGTTGTTAACGTAACCTATAACTACACCTTTGAACATTTTTCATTCAACTTATAGCCTATCATTCATGTTTATGTGTTGACAGGTTTTGGTCCCGGTGTGCGAAAAGACATACACCTGGTACCTGATGGTGGTGGACGTTAAGCATGGTAGGGTGTACTGCCTAGATATGACAAGAGCTCCGGAGCACAAGGAGCGGAGGGAACGCAACATGCAAACCATTGTTAGTCTAATAGAATTTGCACAACATTCTACCTCACTGCAAATTGTCCATAAGTTTTACAGTTGTGAATGCGGTTATTATTCTGTGCCATCTGACTACTCTGCTTTTCTTGCATGCAGCTACTAATGCTCGGCCAGTTTTTCAAGCTGGAATCTAACATGATGAGCTTTTCCCATGTTAGTGCTGATCCGACCACTTGGGGACCAATTAAGTATCCCGATGGAGTCCCAAGTTACCAGGAATGGTAATGATTTTTTTTATAACGTGTCATATCTCCATGCCCGAAGGAATTCGTGATTGAAATGACATTTTCCGAATTTGCAGCGACGATTCATGTTTGTGGATTTTGAACTGGATCCAAACAGAAGGCAAATTCAAAGTTTCCAACCTTCCTTGGCAGGTTCGTGATCCATTATCTAAGCATGTTGTGTCTCTATTAAGGAGTACATGCATTTTAACCCTTTATTGTTCGTGACAAGCAGATGGACCGGCTGAAATTGAGGATGAAAACTGCAACAAAGATTGTCCTTTTGGATTGTAACGAGGTGAGGGCAACAGTGATCTCCAAGGCAGATGTAGCGTGGAGGAAGGTTATTCGCATGAAGGACTGAAAAAATTTTCAAATGTGGCCGAAAGACACATCGCTAGTGCATTTTGTTATAGATTAACGTTTGATTACAAGCAGGAAACTGCGATCTAAGTAGAAATCGTACTAGTTGTTTAACTATCTTCTATTTGGTATTGTGTGGTATATGTATGTCTGGTTCTATATCTGTATGATGGCTACTTTTGTGTGTGGATACTAGTGGTCCTGTCGACCGACTAGAGCACAATATCCACACCCCCCAAGGTACACCAACTGTCATTGAATGGGGGTCTATGGCCAATACGTATTTGTACCTAGGTTGTGGCAATTTGCTTGCCCTTCATGTTATATATGGCTGCTGGCTGCTTTTGCTAGGAAAACTATGTGAACCATATGGAGTTTATTAATGAATGAAGTCATACGTAGTTTACAAGTAATAGCAGGAGCAGTCCCCATTATCCACTCTGCAGCAATATTATGGTATGGTAGGAAATGAAAATCATAAAAATTGTTTGGGAATAAGTTTTCGTTATGATTAAAAAGACACAACACTCCTTCATCCTTACCAGTATTGATTATATGAATAACATTTAGGAAACAATAAAGATTGGTTCACTATTAATAATGATAGCTTATTTTGTTTAAAATAATAATAACTTAAATTCAAGCTCTGATAGAATAAAGGTTTTTTGTTCTACTAAAGTGTTAACATTGTTACATTTCAATTTCATTGCTTTGAAACTATTACCTATTATGAAATTAAACAATAATGAAGACTCTTTTAGGTTAAAGCTTCATTATTTTTGAATCTTACAAATATCAATTTTTGAAGCCAACTGAAATAAATGTTCAGATTATATAAATTTTTGAAGCCAACTGAAATAAAAACTTGTAATATTTTCATCTAATGAATGGTTTTCAAGCATTGTTTTGTTATAAGGGTATGATTGCATATAATTCAAATACAGAATCTGGATCCGTGTATTCGTGGACCAATGAAACACCGATCATGAGGTTACTCGACAAACCCCATCTGAAACGGTTTACCGGTTATGACATTGAATATATATATATATATATATATATCAATAAACCCAAATGGGTGAAAGGGCTTGACCTTCATGCACGATTTAAGTCACTTTTGGGGAAATATGGGAACACTTCACGGTTTACATTACCTAAATCAATACATTCATGCATCCATTCTCAACGCAGAACGTCAATATCATGGGTAACATCACGTAAAATACAACTAATCCGCATAATCCCGTCCATTATGGAATTTATAATTCGAATCCACAAGGGACCTTGTGTTCTTACCAATAAACGGCAGTACGAGCAGAATCTAACATTGTAGCCACCAAATAACATAGAAATTAGATTTAGCAGTTTATTATTAACAACATCCTTATATGCAAACATAAGAACTCAGATTCTGCATGGCCTTCAAGCTAACATGTCGTCCTTAACATCATAGTTGGAATAACAGGTCACAACTAAGTCCACCGTCGTCATGGGTCTGCAAGAGAAAATTGTTCCCATTTGTCGCTTCCAGCTTGACATGCATTTTCAAACGGACAATTATCTGGGACAACGACGGGTACCTGTTACATTAACAAGCACGTCAAACCACACAGCTGTTAACACAAACATTATGCAATGATAACGGAACCCCTTGCAGAATCAACATTGTAGTGGAAAAATCATCCTTATGCACACAATAATTAGCATGAACGATTTGTAAAGATGCTGCCTTAATAAAAGCCCAGTAGTATGTTGTGAGTTTAATCTTATTAAAACGAGGACTGCTTCTTCCCCATCGTCGACCATAGCATATACCAACAAAACAAATAACATGTTAACACACAGTTCAGTGGGAATCAAAAAATTAACACATCAACAATGCCCTGCGTGCATTACAATCACTAACTGTATTTTATTTACACACAGACTTATTTTCTAAATTTTTTAGAAAAAATATGTGAGGCACATACTAATGAAATAACTACTGCTGCTCCAAAAACACCGTTTAGTTGACTTCAAAGATTTAAATGCCATTAATATTAAACCGTTCCATAGAGTTAGTGTTATTGGTCACGTCGTATACTAAATACACCATGCAGGAATAATCTAGGTGATAACCTTTGATCGCTTGCGTTTATTTCTCCCAGCATGTGATTCTTTGTTCCTCGTTGAAGCTTGCGCGCCTCCGTTGGGGCATCTAGTCCTCCGGTGCCCTAGCTTCCCGCATGTGCTGCACTTTCTTTTGGTTTTCGGCGCAGAACCGCCTGCTTGACTCATCCGACCCGTGCCTTTTGTCCTGACACGAATGGGGTCCTTCACCCAGCAATCATTTGCTGTTGTCATATCATCCGTTAATGGTCTTAAGCCGTACTTTATTTCAAGGAACAGAGCATCGCTCATAAGCTTGTTTGAGTAAAGCTTGAAGTCTTCATCACTCATGCAAGCAACGCGCCCTAAACGCTTACACAGCTGGGAGAAAGCACCCAATCGTGTCCTATAGGTCACACTTGGGTCAGCAGTTTGTTGCTCACCACATTGGTTATGGATCTCCAATTTGGCTGCCTTGGACCACCTACGCAGCACAAGGCTTTCAGGGATTTCCACCAAGTCTAGA